>NC_083705.1:56236773-56539803 GCF_033118175.1 Dama dama | reverse complement strand
TGGTGTTGGAGAAGACTCTTGAGAGTCCCTTGGACTGTAAGGAGATCCAACCAGTCCATTCCAAAGGAGATCAGTCCTGGGTGTTCGTTGGTAGGACTGATGTTGAGACTGAAACTCCAATACTTCGGCCACTTGATGCGAAGAGCTGACTCATTGGAAAAGACCCTGATGCTGGGAAAGATCAAGGGCAGGAGGAAAAGGGGACAGCAGAGGATGAGATGGTTGGCTGGCATCACCGACACAATGGACATGGGTTTGGGTGGACTCTGGGAGTTGGCGGTGGACAGGGAGGCCTGGTGTGCTATGGTTCATGGGGTCACAAAGAGTCCGACACAACTGAGCAACTGAACTGAACTGAACTACCATAAATACACTCACACAGACAGGCATGTACGTATACACATACAGCTTCTCAAACTGAAATGTGAAGACATATTTAAATTGCAATCTTTCTCCAATATCTGATATACCTTGCAATCTACCAATGGACCCTATTTCACCTCCAAAATCATCAGGATCTCTTCTCTACTCTGTTTCCACTCTCACCACACTTGTCCAGTGATCACCCTGACCTGGACCAGTAGTTGAGCCTCTTAATTGGCCTCCCTGTTTTCATGGATCTCTTAATCCATTCTTCATCCCATACCCAAAGGTATCTTTTAAAATGCATTATAGTTTTTCTCATACTGCTTTTTCTCTTAGCCACACCATCTTTCTGGCTGTTCCTTGGGCTCTAATGCTCTACCTAAGGTATTTCTGTGAATGCCCTGTAAATTATTTTTTTCTTACAAAGTTATTCTCTATTTTATTAATCATCTACCCATTGTTTTATATTCAACATATCATTTATAATTAGCTTAAATTATGTTTCTTCCTATATACTTATTTGTTAATTGCCTGCTGTGACTTCTGTGAAAAAAACTGGAATGTTAACTCTATGATTACAAAAATCATGTCTGTATTATTTCAAAGTTGTATCCCCAGCACCAAAGGACCACAAAAACATAGAATGAAAAATAATAGTGCCATTTGAGGTGAACATGAACCATGAAATTCAGAGACAGACTGAATATAGCATAGTGCTCATTTATATTGGCCAAATGTCTATAATAGTTACCAAGTACATAGAAGCCACTCCACATTTATGGAAAAGTTGAATAGCTTATGTTAGAAAACAAACAACAACAAAAAAAAGATCCAGAAAGAATAGATCTTCCACAGCAACTGTGTGGTGCAGTGAAATTCAAGATCTCCCCAGGTGTTCTCAGAGGGCAGCTGAATGTTGAGAGTAGGTGGGTATAACCAAATGGCTCCCAACGTAAGGATCAAAGTGATCCTACAACATGTCATAAAATAAACAACATGGACTATGGCTCCAGGGGAAACAAGGGACATCATTAAGGAAGCAAGGGAGAAGTTTATGGATAAAGTTCAGTGCAAAGACTGAAGCTCTAGTTTTAAGCCCCCTTGCTATTCTCAATGAAGAAACATAAGCTTTCCCATAAACATGCATTTTAGAAAGATAGAGATGAGCATGTGTCATACTGAAAAGAAAGTTAAAATATCTGATCCCAAATAGCTATGTGCTTTTCTGGATTAAAATATCTTAATGAAATTATAGAATAATAATGATGATAATTTAATGCTAAATATCAAGGAAAGTAAATGCTTTATCGTATATAAAATGCTAGCAAATGTTTCTCTTGTCTTTGCACCTAACAAATATGTAATATGTTCTAAAGATTTTTGTCAGAAAGAGTACAGTACCATCTTTCTGTCATGGGTCACCCAAGAGCATATACCATGGCAATAACTCTGCCTTGGCTTCAGTTAGAAATAAAACCAGTCATTAAACATTAAAACCATTCACTTGGCTTAATTGCTGTACTTACATGATATCTCATTATGTTTGACTGTCTAGAGATATTTTCTGATGGAGAAGGACTTCCTCTTTATGTCTGTTCATCACCTGCTCTGAAACTAATTTGGATTCACAGGGGGGAAAATGGCATATTAGAGCCTGATTTCCACCCAGTGTAGCTAACAAGACTGTTAGGAAATGAATTTCCCACAAACTTATGAAATTGAGCACTCCTACAATGCTAGATTAGTCAAAGGAATGAAGAGCAAGGTTGTGGTTTACTTACTCAATGATATTGTGATAAACACATTTTACAAATATTTTTTCGTCCCTGGCTTTGAAATTGGGCAATTATTGATTGCTTTTCTAATTTGAAATGTTTTGAGTTACTGTACATTTTACTTATATTTTGAAAGTTTATTTATAGTCTCATATCACAAGAGTTCAGATTTTCATATCTCAAATTACTGTAAAGTGATCTTGCAGTATAATTACAAAATTAAGCATCCATGAATTCTCCTCTTTGTTTCTTATCATATGTATCTATTTCTTGATATCTTAGTCATATGTCTCCAAGGAGTTAGTGTATGCTTTCTATGTTTTGCTAAGGAGCAGGAAAACTTAAACTACCCTAATAGTGTGTGTGTGTGTGTGTGTCTTAGTTGATCAGTCATGTCCAACTGTTTGTGAACTCTATGGACTGTAGCCCACCAGGTTCCCCTTTCCATGGAATTCTCCAGGCAAGAATACTGGAGTGGGTTGCCGTTTCCTTCTGCAAGTGATCTTTCTGACCCAGAGATATAACTGAGATCTCCCTCACTGAAGGCAGGTTCTTTACCATCTGAGCCACTGGGAAAGTCCCAGTCACTCAGTCCTGTTCCACTCTTTGCGACGCCATTGACTGTAGCCTGCCCGGCTCCTCTGTCCATGTGATTTTCCAGGCAAGAATACTGGAGTGGGTTGCCAGTTCCTTCTCCAGGGAGTCTTCCAGACCCAAGGATCAAACCCAGGTCTCCCGCATTGCAGGCAGACGCTTTACCATCTGAGCCACCAGGGAAGCCCATTCTCATAGTTAATAATGAGGATATCCAAGACCTCTCTTGTGGGATATGAACCTATGCTGAAAATACCTATAGAGATGCTGTTCAAGGAGGCAAAGGAAAGCTGACTTTTGGATGAGTAGAAAAGTTATTCCATCTTGAGCTTGAAAGTTACTATCAAACGTCTTCATATTATTAGAAAAAGAATCTATTAAAAGAAAATAACACCTAGTCCCTCCTCTCAAGAATCAGAATTGCAATAGAGATAACTGTCAAGTGAGATAGTGATTGTCAAAGTGAGGATGGAAATCCATGGCTGCTATTTTGTGGGACATAAAGCTAGTCTGTGAAGAGATGGCAATACTTGGGATTGCTTAAGTCAACATTCCATCGCATGTCCTCTACAAGATGTATTTGCTTGTTTTAACATTTGTTTGTCTCCTGGAGGCCTTCATAAAATCATTACCATTTGTAGTGAGCCATTTTAGGTCAACTTGCTTATGATAATCCGTTGGTAACTTGAGTATAAGAATTGATCCATGTGAGAATAAGGGCAACAGGGTCTCAAAAAAGACTGGACATTTGGAAAGAATATAATTCAAGAACTGGATAATATAAAATGATTTTTAGAATAAGTAGAGTAGCACCAATTAGAGGACAACAATAAGATGGGATCAAGAAAAATTTCTTGAGTTCTAATTAAATACCACAGTGGTTCTAGGAACTTTAGAAACTTTATTATTTAATCCTTGAAATTATCTATGCATTTTAAGCTATTCAAAAATTGCATAACTTGATTGAAGTTAACCCAATGAGACATTAATGGAGCTAGAATTTTACCTTAGATTTGTCTGACTTCAATTGCAATTTTCTTTCTAATATATAGCACTACCTATGATAACAATCACACATGGTTAGGAAACAAGTAATAACTTTGAGGTAAATTAATATTATTTGTTCATGCAAGAATATGATATAAAAATAATAGGAGACCTGGAATCAGTGGTTATTTAACAACATCTTGTTTCAGGAGGCTTAAAAGATTATTAATTAAATTTAATTAGGAAACATTCTGAGTATAAATCTGTGACAGATAACTATCATTTTTCCCCTGGAAGAGTCTTTGAGAGTTGCTGTTAGCAATTCCTATGAGCCATCAAGGAATATTCTTTCAAATTTTTGAGACTATTTTTTCCAGTTCTTGCATCTCATATTTCAGGGACATTATTAAGTCAAATTAATATGCTGATGTTCAAAATTCAGAACACTGGACATCTGGCAAAAAAAAATTTTGTTGAAAATAAGTTGAAACCAAAAACTTTATGCAGCAAGTTTAATAGAATCACTGGAATGGCCTGAAATCATCCATAAATATCTATCCACAACTTTGTCCTTATAAGATCTACTCTGTAGTAAAACAAAAAATATCCTTAAGTGGATTTTAATATAAACTGACTAATAGTCACAGTTAGCAGAGGTAACAACTCTGACCTAAACATATATCAAATACAACGTGACTGAAACAACTGGGCATACTGAAATATTAAAAAATAGCTATCAAAAGAAAAAGTCTTGGTTACATGGCCTGTAAACTAGGTCATGAAGTTAAAAATTATAAATTCAGCAATTTGAGAAGTACTCAAAGAGTAACTCATTTTTAGTTGCCAAGTGAATGATATCAGCTCTGAGTTGTTTATTGTCCATGTGAAATAATTTGAATCATTCCATTAAATTAGAAGACCACATATAGAGAAAATTGATTTAAATATTACCACACGACTATATAAACCTGTTTATAGGTTTGCGTTTTTCATCTTAAGACAAATATTGCCATGCTCCTTCATAAAGAGATGTAGTCCTTGCTGTATAATAAAACTATAGGAATGAGAGTGAGCTCGCTATAGTTACTAAAGTTACCCAATTAACATCAATGTTTCATAGGTTTTTTTCCATGCAAATTATCAACAAAACAAAACAAAATCATTTTGGTATGTGAATCTCATCATAGAAAAGTCATTTGAAAGGAAATATCATCAACAAAGAAGGGAAATGGCATTTAAATGATGCTGCTTTGTGAAAAGTAACAAATTTAAAACATGAGGAATGTCTTCACTTTTGGAACAAACTCTCCATAAACACAAATAGAGCATAAAGAAAAAACAACCTCAAACAATTCAGTAAATATGAAGTTAAAACAGGACGATTTTTGGAGTATCTAGGTCGAACTGTATCTAAGTAGAGGAAAGAAACAACTTATCCAAAGGGATAATAGTAATAATTTTGGTGGAAAAAGCTTTCATTTTCCACAGTCAATAAGAAGAAAGTAAAGAGAAAAAGAAGTGTATAGGAGAAAAATATATATGAGAATATTTATTTTTAGATTTTCTAATTAATAATATTGGGCATGCATTCCATTTATAGAGGATTCATTGCAAAATAAAGAAAAGTAATTATCTTTAAATTCTGATATTATAATCACTTACATTGAAGGTTAACTGACAAACCTCCCCTTCCAATCCTTTTTTTTTTAAGCACTAGAATCCATATAATTTGATATCCACAATCACTGACCCCCAACATTACAAAAGTAATTAAAATCTGTGGCAATAAAAATTTATTTTTTAAAGTCAAGAATCATTTTTCCATCATATTTTTCCATTCAACTACTTTTGGTGTATATATGGTATATATGCTGCTGCTGCTAAGTCACTTCAGTCGTGTCCGACTCTGTTCGACCCCATAGACGGCAGCCCACCAGGCTCCCCCATCCCTGGGCTTCTCCAGGCAAGAACACTGGAGTGGGTTGCCATTTCCTTCTCCAATGCACGAAAGTGAAAAGTGAGCGAAGTTGCTCTGTCGTGTCTGACTCTTAGCAACCCCATGGACTGCAGCCCACCAGGCTCCTCCGTCCAGGCAAGAGTACTGGAGTGGGGTGCCATTGCCTTCTCTCTTTAGTAACTTCAGGAAAAAAAAACCTGACTTTTTTTTTTTTTGACAAATCAGTTAAACATTCTAATAACCCTCACTTCTTTTATCTAGAAATATTATATACACTTTTGTGAAATACACAAAAGCAAAGCAAAACAACCCTATGGAGTTTTTCTCGCAAACTAACATTATTTTGGAGTCACATGCAGGAAAGCTGTGACAAACCTAGACAGTGTGTTGAAAGGCAGAGACATTACTCTGCCAACAAAGGTCCATATAACCAAGGCTACGGTCTTCCCAGTGATCACGTATGGTTGTGAGAGTGGACCGTAAAGAAAGAGCACCAAAGAACGGATGCCTTCAAACTGTGGTGCTGGAGAAGACCACTGAAAGTTCCTTGGATATTAAGGAGATCAAACCAGTCGAACTTAAGGAAAATCACCCCTGAGTACCCATGGGAAGAATTGATGCTGAAGCTGAAGTTCCAGTATTTTGGTCATCTGATGGGAACAGATGACTCACTGGAAAAGTCCCAGATTCTGGGAATGATAGAGGGTAGGAGAAGGGAGTGTCAGAGGATGACATGGGTGGATAGCATCACCGATGCAACTGACATGGACTTGGGCAAACTTTGGGAGATGGTGAGGGACAAGGAGGCCTAGCATGCTATATTTCATGAGGTCACAAAGAGTCCAACATGACTGGGCCACTGAACAACAACATGTGAAAAACATTTTTCTATAATTTGTTTAAATAACAAGCTCATTTTCTCTAAAGTGTTCAAACAATGAAAGGAAAAAAAACAATCTCTAGAGTTGAACAGACCAGGGTTTGATCCCGACTCTAGGTTCAACTATAGGATTTGGGGGAAAAAAAATGATCGTTTTTCTTCCCATATTTTATCATCTGTGATATGATCACAAGAAGTTGGGAGGAATTCTGTACATCTCAGTGTTGACATGGTAGCTGCAGTTCATAGGTCAGCTCATGTTTAAATTAGTAAAAGAGTCATCACCAAAAGTGGGGAATCAATTTCACTTGTGTGAGAAGTATTTATCCATTGTTTAAATAGCTTCAAGATAGTTTCAAGATTATTATTTTGTGCTTGAGATATCAGTGTTCCTGCAGTGAAGGTTCTTTGACAACACATCTTTACTTTTTCTACCATGTAATTTGGTAAAGAATCCCCCTGCAATGCAGGATACACCGGTTTGATTCCTGGGTCAGGAAGATCCCCTAGAGAAGGGATAGGCTGCCCACTCCAGTATTTTTGGGCTTCCTTTGTCTCAGCTGGTAAAGAATCTGCCTGCAATGCAGGAGACCTAGGTTCAGTTCCTGGGTTAGGAAGGTCCCCTGGAGAAGGGAAAGGTTACCCACCCCAGTATTCTGGCCTGGAGAATTCCATGAACTACAGTCCATGGGGTCACAAAGAGTCAGACATGACTAAGTGACTTTCATGTTAACCACATAATAATTTGACTTAGGTTTAGTTATTTGTTTTTCTGTTTTAAGTTTATTTTTAAAAATTAGATTCAGTAGTAAAATCACCACTCCAAGGTTTATTTGCATGTGATTCAGCAAAATGATTTATAATTTCTTAAATTTTCTCTATACTTTTGAGTGCTTTTTTTCACTTATAATTCTGTATATTTATGTTTTAATTGTCTTCTATTTTTGTGAATATGTTGACTTCTGATTTTTTCAATGTATCAGTTTTTATCTATTCATCAGTGTTCCTATTTATCAGAAAAAAATCACGAGTTTTTATATTAAGATTTTCTAGTAGTTTGCTTAGTTTTTCTTTATTATTTAAAGCTTTTTATTTTTCTGATTTTTTTTGTAATTGTGTCAGCAATAATGTTCAGTTTCCCTTTCTTTTCTCCTCCCTCTCTTATACTTCCTGCTTCTCTCTTCCTTTCATTCCTTCCTTTTCTGTTGATTTGTTTATTCTTTGGGTTGTTTTTCTTTTTTTTTTTTTTCTTGTGTGTGTGTGTTGTCTGTTTTTTTTAAAAGAATATAACAGATTTTTGTAATATTCTCTAGTCTATTTTAATGGTCAAGGAATTTGGTTTGTGCTATTTCTTTTTGGGGATATAATGAGATTTTCTACTTGAAAATAATGCATGATTATTGTGTACTCAAGAGAACACAAATGTGTATCTTACAATGTAAGTGATTTTGTGTGTGTGTGTGTGTGCAGGTGCATTGAGCTTGTGTCATTATCCTGTACATATTTTTTTCAAAGGTTAAGATATGAACATTTATGTTTACTGCCATATTGCTGCTGCTGCTGCTAAATCGCTTGAGTCGTGTCCGACTCTGTGCGACCCCACAGATTGCAGCCCATCAGGCTCCCCCGTCCCTGGGATTCTCCAGGCAAGAACACCGGAGGGGGTTGCCTTTTCCTTCTCCAATGCATGAAAGTGAAAAGTGAAAGTGAAAGTGAAGTCTTGTCCGACTCTTCAGGACCCCATGGACTGCAGCCCACCAGGCTCCTCCATCCATGGGATTTTCCAGGCAAGAGTACTGGAGTGGGGTGACATTGCCTTCTCCAACTGCCATGTTATGTTTATTTTAATATGTTATTATATTTTGTGAGGTTTTGTTTTATGTTGTTTGACAAAAATGTCACTTTGGCTCAGACGGTAAAGCGTCTGCCTACAACGCAGGAGACCTGGGTTCAATCCCTGGGTCGGGAAGATCCCCTGGAGAAGACAATGGCAACCCACTCCGGTATTCTTGCCTGGAAAATCCCATGAATGGAGGAACCTGGTAGACTACAGTCCATGGTAGGCTACAGTCCTGGTAGCCTACAGTCGCAAAGAGAGGGACACACTGAGCAATTTCACTTCATTTCATTCTCTTTTCAGCATTATAATGTAATTATTGTATTACATGATTCTTTCAGCCTCTGATACATTAGCAACTTTTCATTTCATAAGTAGCTAAATTTTCTTTGAATTTGCCTACTTTACCGTTTTTCATCACCTAACTTCCAACATTTATTTACTGCTCTAAATTTATTTGTCTTTTATAACCATCCACAGTTGACAGATCAAGATTTTATTAACATATATATATATGGAAATATATGATTATATATATTTATATACAGTATTTAATCCCAAGTTGATAGAGAATATATTTTTATATGTAGGTAGATAGATAGATAGATAGATATGGGATATGTAGTTACAATAGAATTAAAAACTGTTTTAGTACTTTCAATTTATAAAATGAGAATATATATCTCTATGTGTACACACTGGGAAATAAAGAATTTGACCCTTAATCAAAAAATAATGAAAATACAATTTAAAATTCTCAGAGTAAAAGGAAAGAATATAAGAATATGTATGTGCTCTAGAGTGAGAAGGAGGTCAGACTAGCTAGCAATAAACTCTATTCTCTCATATTTTTACCGTGATTAAATATACAATATAGGTCTCTCCTGAGCTGCTTTTGTGTACAACTGCTGGGATGCATGCTATTACTTTCTTCTGTTTCCTTTTTTTTTTTCCCCTGTCCAGGAGATAAATCTCAAGGGAATATATATATATATATTTATATATATATATATATACACACACATTTGGGATTGTAGTCAATAAAGATAGCATCTTTCTGATTTCTCCTTTTCTCTCCTGAATGTCAACTCCTTCTAAGGTCCTAGTTGTTCTTTTTGTTCTCATGGCTCACTCATATCCCTGATCCTTTTTGATATGATATTTTATGCATTTTGACTATTACTAATATTTTGGAGGTGTGACTTCCACTAACTTGACTGAAGAATGTTTATTTCCATTTTATTTTATTTTTATTTTTCTCCACTTTAGTATCCTCTTCAAAGAAAAATTTACAGACTTGATAAATTTATTAACATATATGGTGAAGACAGACTATCACAAGGAATTTGTCCTCTGATTACCTATACACTAATTTTCATACCATTATTGTTAGCCAAAATATTCTACCTATGGAACTTAGTGATCCTTATATAGAAAGTACACAGACAAACAGATTGGTAGTAGTTGAGTCACTCTCCTACATCATTTTTTTTTGAAGGAAGAAAATTATTACCTTTACATATATTATAAATACCCTATGATATTAGTAATTGTGATGGATGCTAGGGATATGCTAAGACTGCTAATTATTCTTTTAGAAAAGCTTTTGCACAACCAAGGAAACTATAAGTAAGGTGAAAAGACAGCCTTCAGAATGGGAGAAAATAATATCAAATGAAGAAACAGACAAAGGATTAATCTCAAAAATATACAAGCAACTCCTGAAGCTCAATTCCAGAAAAATAAATGACCCAATCAAAAAATGGGCCAAAGATCTAAAAAGACATTTCTCCAAAGAAGACATATAGATGGCTAACAAAAACATGAAAAGATGCTCAACATCACTCATTATCAGAGAAATGCAAATGCAAACCTCAAAGAGGTACCATTACAAGCCAGTCAGAATGGCTGCTATCCAAAAGTCTACAAGCAATAAATGCTGGAGAGGGTGTGGAGAAAAGGGAACCCTCTTACACTGTTGGTGGGAATGCAAACTAGTACAGCCATGATGGAGAACAGTGTGGAGATTCCTTAAAAAACTGGAAATAGACCTGCCATATGACCCAGCAATCCCACCCCTGGGCATACGCACTGAGGAAACCAGATCTGAAAGAGACACGTGCACCCCAGTGTTCATCGCAGCACTGTTTATAATAGCCAGGACATGGAAGCAACCTAGATGCCCATCAGCAGACGAATGGATAAGGAAGCTGTGGTGCATATACACCATGGAATATTACTCAGCCATTAAAAAGAATTCATTTGAATCCGTTCTAATGAGATGGATAAAATTGGAGCCTGTTATACAGAGTGAAGTAAGCCAGAAAGATAAACGCCAATACAGTATACTAACACATATATATGGAATTTATAAAGATGGTCATGATAACCCTATATGCAAGACAGAGAAAAAGAGACACAGATGTACAGAACAGACTTTTGAACTCTATGGGAGAAGGCGAGGGTGGGATGATCTGAGAGAACAGCATCGAAACATGTATATTATCAAGTGTGAAACAGATCGCCAGTCCAGGTTGGATGCATGAGACAAGTGCTCGGGGCTGGTGCACTGGGATGACCCAGAGGGATGGGATGGGGAGGGAGGAGGGAGGAGGGTTCAGGATGGGGAACGCATGTAAATCCATGGCTGATTCATGTCAATGTATGGCAAAAACCACTACAATAAAGAAAAAAAAATTTAAATCAGTTATTTTTTCAGTCTTGTAGGAGAATATGTGTCTTTCATACTTCAATCCTCTAGAGATTATAGTTGCTGTTCTTTAGTTGTTAAGAATTGTGTCAATCTTTTGCAGCCCCATGGACTGCATTCCACCAGACTCATCTGTCCATGGGATTTTCCAGGCAAGTATACTGGAGTGGGTTGCCATGCCCTCCTCCAGGGGATTTTCCCAACCCAGGGATAGGACTTGTGTCTCCTGCACTGTGAGGCAGATTCTTTACCACTGAGCCACCTGGGAAGCCCAAGAAGTTGGATACTAAGACTCTTTTCATCATTTTTGTTTTTCATTTGGAGGCTGTCCTGGAGTCTGTAACATACATTTATAACAAATTTAAGTTAGTTTTCTAATAACACTACCACCTCACAGGTGGTGCATATACCTTGTAAACAGATCATACCCAATTTCTTCCTCTAGTTTCTCATAACATTGTTCTCCTTCATTTTAATCATCTATAATCTTTAGTTTTCAAATACATAGCTACTATTACTATTTGAAAACATTTTTATGTTGGGTCCATTAGCAATGAGAAAACTAAAATATTTTATGAATGCTTCCTTTACCACTTTCCTCTTTTTATGTAGATCCAAGTTTCTGATCTGCAGTATTTTCTTTCTCTCATAAGAATTTAAAAAAAAATTGTAATGTGAGCCTACTGGAAACATTTTTTTCTAAAGCTTTTTAGAAAGAAGTGTTTCCTCTTCACATAACAAGATGATTTTACTGAATCCAGAAATTTACATTGGTGAGATTTTTTTTCTTTCAATGTTTTAAGTATCTTACTTGCATTGTGTCTGAACCCAAGTATAATGCAACTCTTATCCTTGCTCATTTATAGGTAAGAAAAATGTGTATTTTTCTCACTCTATTGTTTTTCTCTATTTCTTTGCACTGAACACTTAAGAAGGCTTTCTTATCTCTCCTTGCTATTCTTTGGAATTCTGCATTCAAATAGGTATATCTTTCATTTTCTCCTTTCCTTTTCCCTTCTCTTCTTTTCACAGCTATTTGTAAAGCCTCCTCAGACAGCCATTTTGATTTTTTGCATTTCTTTTTCTTGGGGATGGTCCTTGGAAGAAAAGTTATGACCAACTTAGACAGCATATTAAGAAGCAGAGACATTACTATGCCAACAAAGGTCTGTCTAGTCAAAGCTATAGTTTCCCCAGTAGTCATCCATGGATGTGAGAGTTGGACTATAAAGAAAGCTGAGCACTGAAGAATTGATGCTTTTGAACTGTGGTGTTGGAGAAGACTCTTGAGAGTCCTTTAGACTGCAAGGAGATCCAACCAGTTTGTCCTAAAGGAAATCAGTCCTGAATATTCATTGGAAGGACTGATGTTGAAGCTGAAACTCCAATACTTTGGCCACCTGATGCAACGAACTGACTCATTTGAAAAGACCCTGATGCTGGGAGGGATTGGGGGCAGGAGGAGAAGGGGACAACAGAGGAAGAGCTGGTTGGATGGCATCACTGACTCAATGGACATGAGTTAGAGTAAACTCCAGGAGTTGGTGATGGACAGAGAGGCCTGGTGTGCTGCAGTCCTGGGGACTGCAAAGAGTCGGACACGACTGAGCGACTGAAGTGAAATGAACTGGGTATTTTTCCTGGCTGACTTCTTGCAGAATTTTCTCTTTGTCTTTGCTTTTTCTTTTTGCAGTTTGAATCTTACATGCTTTGGTATAATTTTGTTGTTATTTATTCTGTTTGGTGTTCTTTGAGCTTCCTCATTCCATGGTTTCTTTTTTCTCACTAATTTTGGAAATATCTCAACCATTAATAATTCAAATGTCCTTTCCATCCCTTTTATCTTCTTATATTCCCATTATGCATGTGCTACACTGTAACTGTATGATAGTTGTTTTTTTATTTTATTTTTCCATTTTCTCTTGCTTTTCAGTTTGGAAAGTTTCTTTTGCCATATCTCTTAGTTCACTGATTCGTTCCTCAATAATTTCCAGTGTATTGATGAGTCCAAAGGACACTCAATTTCTGCTATTGACTTCCAGGATTAAAAATTTTTTCTTAGGGATTTCATTTATCTTTTTACATTATCCATCATTTCTTGAATGTTTTACACTTTTCCATTAGAGTACTCAGTATAATAATCATAGCCATTTTAAACTCCCAGTCTGGTAATTCCAAAATCTCTTCTATATCTGTGCCTAGGTTCTGATGCTTACTTTGTTCCACTTTCTTTTTTTCTATTGGTTTTCATATGTTTGTTTGTTCGGCCTTTTAGCATGGCTTATAATATCTTGTTGAAAGTGCTAGCCGATAGGGAGAGTGGAAGAGAACACTTCCTCATGAGCCTGGGTTCTTGGTAAGAACATGAAGAAGAATTTGAGGTCTTACCTGTAGCAAAAATAAGGTTATTGAAGTAAAAACAGAAAGAACAGCTCAAGGGAGAGGCGGGCCAAGCCAAGAGGATCACTGGTGCTAGAATGATGAGGTTTGGTTGGTTTTCAAGACTGGCCTTTTAAATATTCATCTAGTGGGAATTGGACTGACAGTTTTGATTGACAGTTGCAAGTTACATAACAACAGGCTCTATTGCACATGTCTTTCCCATAATTCACTGTGTTATAATAAGATGTATGTATGTATAGAATATTCATGAACCCTTATTTGGGTCCCAGCTGCATAACGTCACTTGAGAACACAGCTGTGCATTAAGGATGCCTGTGCCTCCTGTGGTTGGTTTATATCCATTGTGTGCATAGGGTGCATGTTTAGGAGTTGGAAAAGTCTTTGTTGTTATTTTGCAGCATATTTGTGAGCTCTGCTGGGCTGCAATGGGATGTTTCTGGGGTGGGGTTTAGAAATCAATTTAAATATTTAGGCCAACCCTCATCGTTCATGCCTAGCTTCCTACCTAACAAAAGTAGACATGATGTATTGAATAAAAGTTCCTGAAGCAAACAGGTCTTCAGTGAGAGGTTTTAAGTGGTAAGAGGTTAAACTGTGTTTAATGTTTGCTAGACCTGTATGTATTACAGGCTAATATTTACTCTAGTATCTGTAATTTTGTCTCCTCTTTGTCTTTTAAAGTAGGGTCTGAGCCTTGCAGTCCTTTTAGCCGAAATCCCTTACTATATAGGAGCCTGATCTACATGGTGGTAAGATGTGAGCAGAGGGGGAAATCCTATAATCCCATGATTAGATCTCAGTTTTTCAGTGAGCATGTGCTCTGAGGCTGTGACTTCACAAGTGCTTCTCAGCATTTTCTTCCCCTCTAAGAATGACAGGAAGGATAGAAAGAGTGTAATTTCCCTTCCCTAATATTGGTTAAGTTCAGTCACTCAGTCGTGTACGACTCTTTGCTACCCAATGGACTGCAGCACCCCAGGCTTTCCTGTCCATCACCAACTCCCAGAGCTTGCTCAAACTCATCGCATTGGTGATGCCATTCAACCGTCTCATACTCTGTTGTCCCCTTCTCCTCTTGCCTCCAATCTTCCCCAGTATCAGGGTCTTTTCCAATGAGTCAGTTCTTTGCATCAGGTGGCCAAAGTATTGGAGTTTCACCTTTAGCATCAGTCCTTCCAATGAATGTTCAGAATTGATTTCCTTTAGGATGGACTGTTTGGATCTCCTTGCAGTCCAAGGGACTCTCAAGAGTCTTCTCCAATAAAGTAGCCTCTAGTAAAATAGTTTTCCTTTGAGTGTAGTCCTTTATAAAGAGAATAGAATGTTCTGGAGTATTTCAAAATGGTTACTTTTCCTTTCTACATTGCAAAAAGCATGAAGAACTCTTTCTCTGATCTTTACCTGGAGGTAAAACTTAAAAATGTGAGCTCTTTCCCTGGTGCTTTGATTTCAAACTAGTTTATATTGCACCTTCAGCAATTTGTCAATAACATGTCTGTGTTTATTTGGTTTTATGAAAGTGTATATTTAAAGTAAAAAAAGAATAATAATGTATTACATGTCTGTACAATGATTGCCACAACTATCACAAAATACACAAAATAACATATTTCTATTATTAATGATTATTAATGCTTTATAGTGCTTTTTAATGCTTCTGCATATTTTTGGATGCACACTCTTCATACACCTCTTCCATTATCAACAATTTTATAGCAGTTTAAGCCTTTGCAGAGGTCCTGACTCCAGCTTGGGTTTTGCTCATGGCTGTGGTGTTGGAAAGCTGTGATTTTGGGTATCCATCTCTCTCTCTCTCTCTCTCTAGTTTTCAGGGTAGTGATTTATCCTTGCCCTCACTTTTCTTACAAATCTAAGGAGAGCTGATTTTCAGCATCTAGCTTTTTCTTTGTTTTGAGAAGGGAGTGAGAACTCTCATGCCTTTTAATGTCAGGCCAGAAACTGTAAATACAATCCCCTTTCTACTTCAGAGCTAGGATTGTTCTATTAAGTCTTTTCTGTGGTAAGTATCTGAATGTTTTGAGGGAGACCATTATTCTGTCCACCACAGGTCCCAAGTTCATTAGTAAAATAAATAGGATTGTAGCATAGATTCCTTTCATCTTGGACTATCTGTTTAAGCACCTTTTAAAATCTGTTCAAAAGCCTCTTTCTGTCTCTTTTTCCATCTCTCTCTCCCTCTTCCCCTCCATCTCCTCTCTCTCCTTCTCAAAATATCAACTTTACAATTGTTTTCTCATTTGGGTAACATTTTCTTTTGCCTATGACATTGTTTACACTAAAACTCTACAAATGTGGTTTCAGTTTGAACTCTAGTCTGTCTGCCTAGGATGATCCTTGATAAAAATGCCCTGAAATTACAACTAGCAATTAGCATCGAAATTCATATTGCCTATTCTTACTGAAGTCTGAAGTGAAAGTTGCTCAGTCATATACGACTCTTTGTGACTCCATGGACTATCCAGTCCATGGACTTCTCCAGGCCAGAGTACTGGAGTGGGTAGCTCATCCCTTTTTCAGTTCTTCCCAACCCAGGAATTAAACCAGGGTCTCCTGCATTGCAGGCAGATTCTTTACTAACTGAGCTATGAGGGAAGCCCATCCTTACCGAAAAGCCATGTTTAATATGTCACAAATTGATTTAGCCCATGAAGTCATCTCTCTCTGTGAAACTAACAGTCATATAATATTGGAGACCTATAAACTATTATTATATTGTGAACATTATAGATATGAGAAGATAATTGAAATAAACAACAGGTATTTTAAAAAGATCATCAGCACGTCTATACTCCCAGTTATATAAACACATATAAGTTCAGACAAACTGTTCTGTTAATTTTGCTCCTTATAGCATCAATATAAGTTCCCTAGTTAGTTTTAATGATCCTTATAAAGAAACAAAGTTTCTGTAAACAATCTGACATTATTTATAAAAGGAAAGGTAAGTTTGCAAAGCAAATCCCTGCAATATAACTAATTAATATAACCTAGATATATATGATAAAATATTTTCAAAAATTAAAAGTACTGAATTTCTCTAAATTGCACATAAATTTAGAAAAATTTAACGGCTTGGACATTAGGCCACATTGGGGTCAAATGGATATTTAATTCAAATTGCTGTTAGATATTTTTGAAACTGATGGAGTATAAACTTGTACTTAAATATATTTTGGTCCTCAAAATGTTCATACCGCAAAATCACCATTTTGACTGGCATTAATTAGAATATTCGTCTGGCAGTATCTGCTGAAAGACCAAGAATTGAATACAGTAACAATGCGACTAAATTAATTGCCTGCTGTGATGGACATCTAGGGCCAAATATTCAAAGGCCATCTACAACTTCTTCTTTTATGATGGCAGGTTTGAGCTATTAGTTTCAAATAATATATGTATTGCCAATCCCATTTCAACAGAGCAAAAGGATGTCAGTAGAATGCTTTCAGGGGTAAGAAGATTGAAGTAAATTATTTCTGTGGCTACATTGTAAAGCAACAGTCACACAGATTAAGAGAATGCCTCAAGTGGTTTTAGTTGCAAAATTGAATTCCTAGAATTATATGCTCGAGTGTAGTAGAACTAGAGACAGATTACCAAATCTGTTATATTAACAATACATTTAATTGCACATTGCTTATATTCTTTGGTAAGATACCATAAAAATAAAAAGCATAAGAATGCTCTATTATATGCTATTTCATAATTTTTAAAATAATACAAAACTGCAATTTATAATTACATTATATATATGTGTGTGTATGTGTGTGTGTGTGTATATATATATATATATATATATATATATATTTGCACTAATTATATTTACACCACAGAGCCTGCATTGCAGACAGATTCTTTACCATCTGAGCCACCAGGAAAGCCTAGAAAGAGCAGAGAGTAGATAATATATCCCTATTAAACTCTTTAAGTAGTGTGATAAATCATGTTCTCTTGGGACAAATACTAGATATGAAAAATGGAAGACAGTAAGAAATAATCATTACGCTTTCAAGATTTGGACTATTACTTAAAATGTCTTAGACCCATTATAATTATTCTTGTATTCTAAAATTTTAATTATAGACTTAGGATAGATTATTCAATGCATTCTCAATTATGAACAGAAATATATCCAGCAATTGTTGTTTACTTTGGATATACAGATTTTAAAACTTTTCTTTTTTTTTGCAATACATATATAGTAAATATATAGCCTGTTAAGAGCTAATTATCTAAATATGTTACTTACTTATTTTGTACAAATCTTTATTGTATAAAACTCCTTTATGCAAGAATTGGCTGTTGTTCCTCAGTTATCCAGTTGTATCCAACTCTTTGCAACCCCATGGACTGCAGCACGCCAGGCTTCCTTGTCCCTCACCTTCTCCCAGAGTTTGCCCAAGTTCATGTTCCTTGCATCAGTGATGCCATCCAGCCATTTCATGCCCTAATACCTTCTTCTCCTTCTGCCCTCAATCTTTCCCAGCATCAGGGACTTTTTCAATGAGTCCTGTTTTCAGATGACCAAAATACTGGGGCTTCAGCTTCAGCATCAGTCCTTCCAGTGAATATTCAGGGTTGATCTCCATTAAGATTGACTGGTTTGATCTCCTTGGCTGTACATAGAGACTTCTCCAGCTCCACAGTTTGAAGGCATCTATCCTTTGATGCTCTGCCTTCTTCCTGGTCCAGTTCTCACAACCATACGAGACCACAAGGAAGACCATAACCTTGACTATACTGACCTTTGCTGGCAGAGTAACGTCTCTGCTTTTCAACACACTGTCTAGGTTTGTCATCACTTTGCTGCCACGACCAAGAAACAATCGTCTTCTGATTTCATAGCCGAAGTCACCATCCACTATGACTTTGCAGCCCAAGAAGAGGAAACCTGTCACTACTTCCACATTTTCCCCTTCTATTTGCCATACAGTAATGGGGCCAGATGCTATGATCTTAGTTGTTTTAATATTTAGTCTTAAGCCGGCTCTTTCACTCTCCTCCTTCACCCTGATCAAAAAGCTCTTTAGTTTCTCTTCACTTTCTGCCATTAGAGTGATATCATCCACATATGTGAGGTTGTTGATGTTTCTCCTACCTATCTTGAATTGGTACTAATTTTTAAATATTTTTCTGTGATAGATACAGTATTTATGATATCAAAATATTAAAGGATATCTGTGAAGGCATCTTGTAGGTTATATTAGATATTTATGGTCAATCTGATGTAAGGGAGATAATTTGCCATAAAAACCTAATGTAAACAACTGAATTTTTTGTCGTCTATTTCATTATCTGTAATATCTTCTAATCATTTAGTCTAAAGTTGTGACACTCTTATGAAAGTCAAATGAGAACATATCAATGAACAAATCTTGAAAACTGGCGACAATATGGCTTTTGAGACTCCCTATAATCTAACCTCAACCTATCTACCCCTGAAGCTATAGCTCCCATTCTCCTCCAAGTAATTTGTTCTAAATTATATTGCTAGTGTTATCAAATAAAATGCACGAAATCCAGTCAAATTTGAATTTCAGATTAGCAACAGATACTTATTTTAGTGTAATTTTGTGTCAAATATTGCATGGTTCAATAACACTATATAAATACTTAATACTAAAAATATTGACTAGAGTCGAGTAGTGTGGAATCATACTTTTCAAAAATGAATTGTTTTCAAGAATTCAAATTTAACTAGGTTTCGCCCAGAGTAGGAAATGGCAACCCACTCCAGTAATCTTGCCTGGAAAATTCCATGAACAGAGGAGCCTCACAGACCATAATCCATGGAGTCACAAACTGAGTGACTGAGTACACACACACACACACGTACTTTATTAACTAAATTTAATACCCTTAACAATTGGTAATTTGGTTAAGTTTGGAATTATGTTTCCCAAAGTCTCACTCACTGTATATAGAGTTGGCCAAAGGGAACCTTGCATATAGTTTAAATAATGGAGATGAAGTGGCCCTTATTACACTGTAGGACTTTGAAGTCAATATGATAATGGACAGAGAGCTGTCTATTGAGCTTCAACTGAATCTAACTCACCTCAGTTTCGTCCAGGACTCTGCATCTTGGGTGCTAATCTGCATGAGTGATAATGACCTCAGGAATTTTGGTGTGGCAAGAGCCTTCATAGCCTTTTCCAGGAGCTGGAGAGACATGCTTTGATTATCAGATTCCAGGACAAAATGCTCAATGTGCCCATCTGTGTTACCCTTCATAAAGGGTCATTAGTCTATCTCCGTGTCTACTCATTCAAATGATCTGTATTTCTCATCTCCTTAGTTACATAAGACCTAACTCCTGTAATATCCATGACTTTCATAAACTCATTATGGTTCTTTAACTAAATTCAGACAGTTATCAACAATAGGGGCTTCCCTGCTGGTTCAGTGGGTAGAGTGTCTGCCTACAAAGTGGGAGACCTGGGTTTGATCCCTGGGAAAGGAAGATCCCCTGGAGAAGGAAATGGCAACCCACTCCAGTACACTTGCCTGGAAAATCCCATGGACGGAGAAGCCTGGTAGGCTACAGTCCATGGGGGCCGCAAAGAGTCGGACACAACGGAGCAACTTCACTTTCACTTCACATGAACAACAGAGGTACCAATAATCTTATTTTTTTTCTTTCATTGTAAATTGACAAATGTTGCCATTTTCTTAGTGTGTGTACCAGCACCTTATGGATCATACTGTGGTAAGTAAGTGAACCCTCTTACTATTACCCTTATCAATCCATTAGCAGAACTTTGTTTGTTTGCTTGTTTTCCCCTAGTTTGCAGTGTTGGCTGCTGTTTTATAGGCATTATTTCCCAATGGAGGAAGAATTAATGAAAGAATAAAGTTTTCCTTTACCACACAATTGCACTCATCTCACATGCTAGTAAAGTAATGCTCAAAATTCTCCAAGCCAGGCTTCAACAGTATGTGAACCGTGAACTTCCAGATGTTCGTTAGTTTTAGAAAAAGGCAGAGGAACCAGAGATCAAATTGCCAACATCCGCTGGATAATCAAAAAAGCAAGAGAGTTCCAGAAAAGCATCTATTTCTGCTTTATTGAATATGCCAAGGCCTTTGACTATGTAGATCACAATAAACTGTGGAAAATTCTGGAAGAATTTTCAGGTCAGAACACCTGACCTGCCTCTTGAGAAATCTGTATGCAGGCCAGGAAGCAACAGTTAGAACTGGACATGGAACAACAGACTGGTTCCAAATAGGAAAATTAGTACCTCAAGGCTGTATATTGTCACCCTGCTGATTTAACCTATATGCAGAGTACATCATGATAAACACTGGGCTGGATGAAGCACAAGCTAGAATCCAGATAGCTGGGAGAAATATCAATAACCTCAGATATGCAGATGACACCACCCTTATGGCAGAAAGTGAAGAACTAAAGAGCCTCTTGATGAAAGTGAAAGAGGAGAGTGAAAAAGTTGGCTTAAAGCTCAACATTCAAAAAACTAAGATTATGGCATCCAGTCCCATTACTTCATGGCAAATAGATGGGGAAACAGTGGAAACAATGACAGACTATTTTGGGGGTCTCTGAAATCACTGCAGATGGTGACTGCAGCCAAGAAATTAAAAGATGCATGCTCCTTGGAAGGAAAGTTATGACCAACCTAGACAGCTTATTAAAAAGCAGAGATGTTACTTTGCCAACAAAGGTCAGTCTAGTCAAGGCTATGGTTTTTCCAGTAGTCATGTATGGATGTGTGAGTTGGATTTTAAAGAAAGCTGAGTGCCAAAGAGCTGATGCTTTTGAACTGTGGTGCTGAAGAAGACTCTTGAGAGTCCCTTGGACTGCAAGGAGATTCAACCAGTCCATCCAAAAGGAGATCAGCCCTGAGTTTTCATTGGAAGTACTGATGTTGAAGCTGAAACTCCAATACTTTGGCCACCTGATGCGAAGTGCTAACTCCTTGGAAAAGACCCTGATGCTGGGAAAGATTGAAGGCAGAAGGAGAAGGGAATGACAGAGGATAAGATGGTTGGGTGGCATCACCAACTCAATGGACATGAATTTGGGTAAACTCCAAAAGTTGGTGATGGACAGGGGCCTGGCATGCTGTAGTCCATGGAGTTGCAATAAGTCAGACATGACTGAGCAACTGAACTGAACTGATCTGAAGGTTTTTCTTAAACTGTTATCTTAGACTACCACTTGAACATATTGAAATCTTCAGACTAGGTGGCCAACAGCCATGTCAGTGAAGAAGCTTAGCATATTGGTTGGATGGTTTATTCTGACATTAGAAAGATATGGATTTGCAATGTAGGAAGTGCAGAAAATGTCTAGAATTCAGAAGAAACTGAGTTGTTTCTAATAGATAGAATATGGTAAAGTCTATGTGGCATCACTCCCTTGGTTATGTTACATTATATAAAACATTTTCTTAGCTGACTGAAGAGAGATTTTTTCCCACTTGTCTCAAAGAGACAAGATGTTATGAAACCAACTGTCTAAGGAGGAAATAACTTGGAAGCAAAATTGGACACCCTCTAGGAGCTGAGGGAATCATTTATATAGGTGCATAGGATTGAATTTTGCCAACAACCACAGGATCTTGGAAGAAAAGCACACACTCCAGTAAGGAAGACAGGCTGGTCAACAACTTGATGACAATTTTCCGAGACCCTGAGCAATCTAGTTAAGCTGAATTCAGAGTCTTAACTCACAGAAACTGAGAGATAAGAAATCTGTATTGTTATAAACTGATAATTCTATGATAATGTATTACACTATGATAGAAAATTAATATACCCCATAATACTCATAATGATTTTGTTTTCCTGACATACCTGATTGATTCTCATTTCAGAGTATGTACTATGTTGTATTTTCTTTTAGATTATTTACCCAGTTCTTTTGAGATATAATGGATATACAACATTATGCATGTACAAGGTATACACCATAATGATTTGATATATGAATATATTGCAAAATGATTACCACAATACAGTTAGTTGATATCCTAAAAATGAACCCTGGATATTCATTGGAAGAACTGATGCTGATGCTAAAGCTCTAGAACTTTGGCCATCGGATTCAATGAGTCGACTCACTGGAAAAGACATTGATGCTGGGAAGGATTGAGGGCAGGAGAAGTGGATAATAGAGGATGGGATGGTTGAATAAACATCACCGACTCAATGGACATGAGTTTGAGCAAACTCTGGGAGATAGTGAAGAACAGGGAATCCTGGGGAACTGCAGTCCATATGCTTGCAGAGAGTAAGACACAACTTAGCAGTGAACAACAACAAACCACCTCATAGTTACAATGTGTGTGTGGGTGTGGGTGTGGGTGTGTGTGGGTGTGTGTGATGAGAACTTTAAAGATCTACTCTCTTGGTGACTTTCAATATACAATAATACAGTATCATAACTAATCATGTTCAGCATTACAATCCCAGAACACATTTATCTCTTAACTGGAAAAAGTACATTTTGACCACCCTAACCTAATTCTATAATCCCCTATCCTCCAATTCTGGCAACCATAAATCTGATCTCTACTTCAAATATATTTTTTAAAAAATTCCACATATAGCTGAGATGATCCAATGTTTGTCTTTCTCTGTCTTGCTGACATAAGTTTTTACTGTTTCTCCTGGCTAAACCACAATCAAGATTGCTGGGAGAAATACCAATAAACTCAGATATGCAGATGACACCAGCCATATGACAGAAAGATAAGAGAAACTAAAGAGCCTCTTGATGAAAGTGAAAGAGGAGAGTGAAAAAGCTGGCTTAAAACTCAATATTCAATAAACTAAGATCATGGCATCCGGTCTCACCAGTTCAGTTCATTCGCTCAGTCATGTTCAACTCTGTGCGACCCCATGTACTGCAGCATGCCAGGCTTTCTGTCCATCACCAACTCCCAGAGCTTACTCAAACTTATATCCATTGAGTCGGTGATGCCATCCAACCATCTCATCCTCTGTCATGTCCTCCTGCCTTCAACCTTTCCCAGCATCAGGGTCTTTTCCAAGGAGTCACTTCTTTGCATGAGGTGGCCAAAGTATTGGAGCTTCAGCTTCAGCATTAGTCCTACCAATGAATATTCAAAACTGATTTCTTTTGCAATTGTCTGGTTTGATCTCCTTGCACTCCAAGGGACTCTCAATATTCTTCTCCAACACCACAGTTCAAAAGCATCAATTCTTCAGTGCTCAGCTTTCTTTATTGTCCAACTCTCACATCCATTTTCACTGGAAATACCATAGCTTTGTTGATAGACCTTTGTTGACAAAGTAATGTCTCTGCTTTTTAATATGCTGTCTAGGTTGATGATCACTTTTCTTCCAAGGAGCAACCATCTTTTGACTTCATGGATGCAGTCACCATCAGCAGTTATTTTTGAGGCCAAGAAAATAAGGTCTGTCACTCTTTCCATTATTTCCCCATCTATTTGCCATGAAGTGATGGGACCAGATGCCATAATCTTAGTTTTTTGAATGCTGAGTTTTAAGCCAGTTTTTTCACTCTCCTCTTTCACTTTCATCAAGAGGTTCTTTAGTTTTTCTTCGCTTTCTTCCATAAGGGTGGTGTCACCCCTGAGATGATTGATATTTCTCCTGACAATCTTGATCCCAGCTTGTGCTTCATGCAGCCTGGCACTTTGCATGATATACTCTGCATAGAAGTTAAATAAGCAGGGTGACCGTATACAGCCTTGATGTACTCCTTTCCCAAATTGGAACCAGTCTGTTGTTCCATGTCCAGTTCTAACTGTTTTTTCTTGACCTGCATACAGACTTCTCAGAAGGCAGGTAAGATGGTCTGGTATTACCATCTGTCTAAGAATTTTCCACAGTTTGTTTTGTTCTACACAGTCAAAGGCTTTGGCGTAATCAATAAAACAGTAGACTCTAGGTGAGTGATCACACCATTGTGGTTATCTGGGTCATGAAGGTCTTTTTTGTATAGTTCTTCTGTGTATTCTTACCACCCCTTCTTAATATTTTCTGTTTCTGTTATTCCATACCATTTCTGTCCTTTACTGTGCCCATGATTGCATGAAATGTTCCCTTGGTATCTCTAATTTTCTTGAAGAGATCTTTTGTCTTTCCCATTCTATATTTTTCCTCTATTTTTTTTTTTTTTGCATTGATCACTGAGGAAGGCTTTCTTATCTCTCCTTGCTATTCTTTGACACTCTGCATTCAGATGGGTGTATATTTCCTTTTCTCCTTCCCCATTCATTTCTTTTATTTTCTCAACTATTTGTAAGGCCTCCTCAGACAGCCATTTTGTCTTTTTGCATTTCTTGTTCTTGGGCATGGTCTTGATCTCTGCCTCTTGTGGATTATCAAATCCTTCATCCATAGTTCTTCAGGCACTCTGTCTATCAGATCTAATCCCTTGAATCTAATTGTCACTTCCACTGTATAATCATAAGGGATTTGATTTAGGTCATACCTGAATGGTCTAGTGGTTTTCCCTAGTTTCTTCAATTTAAGTCTGAATTTGGCAATAAAGAGTTCATGATAGGAGCCACAGTCAGCTCCCAGTCTTGTTTTGGCTGACTGTATAGAGCTTCTCCAACTTTGGCTGCAAAGAATATAATCAATCTTATTTTGGCATTGACCATCTGGTGATGTCCATGAGTAGAGTCTTCTCTTGTGTTGTTGGAAGAGCATGTTTGCTATGACCAGTGCATACTCTTGACAAAACTGTTAGCCTTTGGCCTGCTTCATTTTGTACTCCAAGGGCAAACTTGCCTGTTAATCCAGGTATCTCTTAACTTCCTACAGGTCTTGTAGGTCTTCATAAAACCATTCAACTTCAGCTTCTTCAGCATTACTGCTTTGAAAAGACTTGGATTACTGTGATGTTGAATGAATTGCCTTGGAAACAAACAGAGATCATTCTGTTGTTTTTGAGATTGCACCAAAGAACTGCATTTTGGTCTCTTTTGTTGGCTATGAAGGCTACTTCATTTCTTCTAAGGGGTTCTTGTCCACAGTAGTAGATATAATGGTCATCTGAATTAAATCTGCTCATTCCAGTCCATTTCAGTTCACTGATTCCTGAAATGTCGATATGCACTCTTGCCATCTCCTGTTGTGCCACATCTAATTTACCTTAATTCACGGACCTAACAATCCAGGTTCCTATGCAATATTGTTCTTTACAGCATCAGACTTTACTTCCATCACCAATCACATCCACAACTGGGCGTTGTTTTTGCTTTGGCTCCGTCTCTTCATTCTTTCTGGAGTATTTCTCCAATCATCGCCAGTAACATTTTGGGCACCTACTGACCTGGGGAGTTTCAGTGTCATATCTTTTTGACTTTGCATGGTGTTCATGGTGTTCTCAAAGCAAGAATACTGAAGTGGCTTGCCATTCCCTTCTCTGGTGGGCCACGTTTTGCCAGAACTCTCCTCATGACCCATTTGTTTTAGGTGTCCCTACACAGCATGGCTCATAGTTTCACCGAGTTAGACAAGGCTGTGGTCCATGTGATCAGTTTGATTAGTTTTCTGTGACTGTGATTTTCATTCTGTCTGCCCTCTGATGGATAAGGATAAGAGGCTAATGGAAGCTTCTGGTTGGGAGATACTGACTGAGGAGGAAACTGGGTCTTGTTCTGATGGGTGGGGCCATGCTCAGAAATTTTTACTCTGATTTCCTGTTGGTGGGCACGGCTGTGTTCCCTCTCTGGTGTTTGACCTGAGCCCAAGCAATGGTGGAGACAATGAAGATAATGTCCATATGCTTCAAAATGTCCTTTGCAGGCTCTGCCGTGCTCAAGGCCACCGACCCTGCAGCAGGCTGCTGCTGAACCGTGCCTCCACCGGAGACTCCCGAACACTCACAGGCAAGTCTGGGTCTGTCCACTGTGGGGCCAATGCTCCTTTCACCCGGATCTTGGTGCACACAAGGTTTTGTCTGTGTCCTCCAGATGTCTGGTTCCCAGTCCTGTAAAAATTCTGTAATCAAATTCCGCTGCCCTCCAAAGTCAAATTCCCTGGGGTTTCTCAGTCCCTTTGCCAGATCCCCAGGTTGGGAAATCTTTGGTGGGTCCTAGAACTCTCTCAACATTGTGATAATTTCTTTGGTGTGATTGTTCTGCAGTTAGTGGGTTGTCTGCTTGGAGGCTCTGTGGTGGGGTTACTGGCGACCTCTTCCAAAAGGGCTTATGTCATAGGCAGTATGACGCAGCTCTGCTGCACCCAGAGCCCTCGCTCCTGTGACAGGCCACTGCTGGCCCGTACCTCCACGGGAGACACTCAGACACAGGTCTTGCTCAGTCTCCGTGGGGTCTCTGGGTCTTGGTGCACAGAAGATTTTGTTTGAGCCCTCTGAAAGTCTCTCATGGTTCCATCACTTCATGGTAAACAGATGGGGAAACATGGATGCAGTGTCAGACTTTATTTTCTAGGGCTTCAACATCATTGCTGATGGTGACTGCAGCCATGAAATTAAAAGACGCTTGTTCCTTGGAAGCAAAGCTATGACAAACCTAGACAGCATGTTAAAAAAAGAGACATCACTTTGCCAACAAAGGTCTGTCTAGTCAAAGCTGTGGTTTTTCCAGTAGTCATGTATGGATGTGAGAGTTTGACTATAAAGAAAGCTGAGTAATGAAGAATTCATGCTTTTGAACTGTAGTGTTGGAGAAGACTCTTGAGAGTCCCCTGGACTGCAAGGAGATCCAACCAGTCTGTCATAAAGGAGATCAGTCCTGAATATTCATTGGAAGGACTGATGCTGAAGCTCCAATACCTCAGCCACCTGATGTGAACACTGACTCTTTGAAAAAGACCCTGAAGCTGAGAAAGATTGAAGGGGGGAGGAAAAGGGGATGACAGAAGATGAGATGGTTAGATGGCATCACCAACTTGATGGACATGTGTTTGAACAAGTTCTGGGAGTTGGTGATGGACAGGGAAGCCTGGCCTGCTGCAGGCCAAGAGTTTGCAAAGAGTCAGGCATGACTGAGTGACTGAACTGAACAGTAACCACAAACCTCAAGATGAAGTTTCTTTTTTGAATCTTCATTCTCAGTATACAAGTCACCACATGAATATTTGTAAAGTGACAGTGACTGACTTATCAAATCAATGAAGTGATGAACATTAAAATTCCATATCAGATTTTGTTTGGAAAATGAGAATGAACCTTGAGAGCTAATATTGTCTGTATTCTATGTCAGGGTTTAGTAATTCTATGAATTGCTAACCCTTTTAATTACTAGCATAACTCTGCTTCAGTATAAGTTTTTTGTTTTTTTTTTTAATCATTGTAGTTCTATGATTATGAGCCATCATGGTATGCAGTGTTTGACATCAAAATCACCTGAGGTACTCACTGAAATGCAGACTTACGGATCTTATCTCAGATCTAGTGGTTTAGGATTTTTCAGAGTGGGGTCTTAGAAAATGCATATTACACAGACTCCTTTAATGATGGTTATTCACACAAACCACTGGAACTTGCCTGGTGTCTCACACTGTAAAGAATCCACCTGCAATGCAAGAGACCTGGGTTCAATCCCTAGTTCAGGACAATCCCCTGGATAAGGGAATGGCCACCCAGTCTAGTAATCTTTCCTGGAGAATTCTACGGACTGAGGAGCATGGCAGGCCACAGTCCATGGGTTGGCAAACAGCTGGACATGACTGAGGAATTAACACTTTTCATTCACGCAAACATTTCACAACTATTTCTGGAGAAGCATGACTTCATCTTACAAATTTTTTAAATATCTATTTTTACATAAAGTAGGCTCATCATTGTGCAAACTGGAAAATCAAAATCTTCTATATTTAATGTTAGGCGATAACAATGAGTTTATAACTGTTGCTTAAAGTTAGAAGACATTTGAAAAAAATGAGCAAATTAGATGAAGAATATATGCCAACAATTGAAAAGGATCATCTAACAATCATGTAGAGCTGCAATTTCAAAATTTCATTTTAGGTATTATGTGTTAAAAACTATATTCTTGATTCACTTGCTTTTGAGATGCAAAATTCAGAAAACAATCTTTTTTTTTTGAAACTGTGAACATAGTGTCAGATTGTTAGTGTTTTTCCATAAATTTAAAAAGAAACACTGATTCTATTTCTGTTAATTAGATCTCAGGTTTATAAAAAGAAATTTAATATTTATTTCTTGGTCCTTGTTGAAAGGATGATATTCTGTTAGTGTTTCACTAGTATAGTGAAATATTATCTTTAAATCCACTTTTCAAAAAATCTAACAAATCCTTTACTGAATATTAGTAGTCAGGAAATTTTTTAACATGCATTACTACACCAAAATCAATAATATGTTTTTATAGAAAATATTCTGGTCAGCTTTTAAAGGTAAATGTATTTATATTATGCTTACTAATGTAAGGCAATTACAGTTTTCTAAAACGTGATAGAGCATGAGAAAGCTGTACTCTATTATTATATAGTATGCAGGGTATAATAAAATAAAAATGGTTTATAAGAGTTTGTAGGAACTAATAAATTTATGTTTATGATAAAATACAAAATACTAATTTGTCTTTTTTTTTTTTTTTACTAATTTGTCTTTAAAACATATAAAGTAATTAAACTAAAGTACATGATAGTACTTCTTACTTGCTTGCCTATCCACTCTTTCCCTATATAAAACACAGCTCAGAATGGGTTTTGTAGTGACCTAAAATGAATTATTTTTTAGAAAAATAAGATTTGATTATTGAAATTGCAATATAATAATAAATGACTTCACAATTGCATTTTTGTAGTGTATACTAATTAATTTAAAAAAATGATTTGTAAACTGTACTTATAGAAGTATTCATTTATGACCTTTCCAGTACCAACATTTTCTGAATTAAAAAAAAAAAAAAAAAACAACCCTTTCTCCTAAGTTCTGAAATTGGAAAGTTTAGTATATGTTGAAAAATGAGAGATTGGAAAAAAGCCTGGAAATGCCAAGTGACAATGGCCCAAATATGGAATATCTCTTATCAATATGTTACTAAAATGAAGGTGTTTATTGGAGTTTTAAAGGCTTAAATAAATAAATATGGATGAAGATGACACTATGGATGCATGTTCATGACGTTGTACAGGAGGCGGTGATCAAAATCATCCCCAAGAACAAGAAATGCAAAAAGGCTAAATGGTTGTCTGAAGAGGCTTTACAAATAGCTGACAAAAGAAGAGACGCTAAAGGCAAAGTAGAAAAGGAAAGATATACCCATCTGAATTCAGAGTTCCAAAGAATATCAAGGAGAGATAAGAAAGCCATCCTCAGTAATCAGTACAAAGAAATAGAGGATACCAATAGAATGGGGAAAACTAGAGATCTCTTCAAGAAAATTAGAGATACCAAGGGAATATTTCATGCAAAGATTGGCTCAATAGAGGACAGAAATGGTATGGACCTAACAGAGGCAGAAGATATTAAGAAAGGGTGGCAAGAATACACAGAAGAACTGCACAAAAAAATTCTTCATGACCCAGATAATCACGATGGTGTGATCACTCACCTAGAGCCAGACATTCTGGAGTCCGAAGTCAAGTGGGCCTTAGGATGCATCATTATGAACAAAGCGAGCGGAGTTGATGGAATTCCAGTTGAGCTATTCAAATCCTAAAAGATGATGTTGTGAAAGTGCTGCACTCAATATGCCAGCAAATTTGGAAAACTCAGCAGTGGCCACAGGACTGAAAAAGGTCAGTTTTCATTTCAATCCCAAAGAAATGCAATGCCAAAGAATGTTGAAGCTACTCCACAATTGCATTCATTTCACACACTAACAAAGTAATGCTTAACATTCTCCAAGCGAGGCTTCAATAGTACATGAACCAAGAATTTCCAGATGTTCAAACTGGATTTACATAAGACAGAGGAGCCAGAGATCAAATTGCCAACATGCACTGGATCATTGAAAAAGCAAGAGAATTCCAGAAAAGCATCATTCTGTTTCATTGACTATGCCAAAACCTTTGAATATGTGGATCACAACAAACTGGAGAATTCTTAAGGAGATGGGAATACTGGACCACCTTACCTGCTTCTTGAAATCTGTATACAAGTTAAGAAACAATAGTTCAAACTGGACATGGAACAATGGACTGGTTCCAAATTGGAACAGGGGTACCTCAAGGCTGCATATTATTACCCTGCTTATTTAACTTCTATGTAGATTACATCATGAAAATTGTCAGGCTGGATGTAACACAAGCTGGAATCAAGGTTGCTAGAAGAGATATCAATAACTTCTGATACACAGATGATGCCACCCTTATGGCAGAAAGAGAAGAGAACCTAAAGAGCCTCTTGATGAAAGTGAGAGGAGAGTGAAAAAGCTGGCTTAAAACTCAACATTTAAAAAATGAAGATCACGTCATCCGGTCCCATTGCTTCATGGCAAATAGATGGGGAAACAGTGGAAACAGTGATGGGCTTTATTTTCTTGGTCTCCAAAATCAATGCAGATGGTGACTGCATCCATCAAATTAAAAGATGCTTGCTCCTTGGAAGAAAAGCTCTGATGAACCTGGACAGCATGTTGAAAGCAGAGACATTACTTTGCCAACAAAGTTTCATCTAGTCAAACCTGTGGTTTTTTTTTTTAGTAGTCATATGTAGATGTGAGAGTTGGACCATGAAGAAAGCTGAGCATGGAAGAATTGATGCTTTAGAAATGTTGTGCTGGAGAAGACTCTTGAGAGTTCCTTGGGCTGCAAAGATATCAAACCAGTCAATTGTAAAGGAAATCAGTCCTGAATATTCATTGGAAGGACTGATGCTGAAGCTCCAATACTTTGGCCATCTGATGCAAAGAAATAACTTATTGGAAAATTTTTCCCACCTGATGCTGGGAAAAATTTAAGACAGGAGGAGAAGGGGATGACAGAGGATGAACTGGTTGTATGGCATCACCGACTCGATGGACATGCATTCGAGCAAGCTCTGGGAGCTCATGAAGGACAGGAAAGCCTGATGCGTTCACAAAGAATTGAACACAACTGAGAGACTGAACTGAACTGACCTGAAACTTTGTTCTTAGACAAGTCAATGTTTTATGTGAATTTCATAGAAAATGGGATAGGAGAAAAATAGACACCAATTTAAAGGATAAGATGACAAAAGCAAGTCTAATTGTAACCAGTTATTTTGTATATAGAATGCTAACTGTAGTGCTTTGATGACTGATATACATATATATTTATTAAATCAGTGGTAAGTTATTGGCATATTTTTGTAACAGACTAATCTCATTATTTTGAAATTATTTACAGAACTATTTTAGAGGTTTATGTTTTGTAAAAGGAATTCAGCACGAGCATAATTATCTCATTCCAGTTTTGAAAACTAATTTCATCTTGTATGAATTACAGTGTTAGACATGTAAATGAAGAAAACACTTAAATGGTGCTGTCAAAGGAAAACAATTTCCTGCAGTTAATTGAGTGCTTTGACAAAATTCAAGATATATATAACTGTGAAATATTGATCTTCAATTATGATAAGTACAGTTTTATTATAAAAAATAAAATGCTGATTTAAGAAATTCAGTTGATGAATGTTTTTAAGTAAAGACACAGTTGTTTTTGCTACAATCGTGACCTCTACAAAAAAAAAGTTGGAAAAAAAATCTTGTTTTTCCTGCTGTAAGCAAGTCACACGGTTTCATGTATGTATGTGTAAGATACTTGCATTGATTTCTTTATAAAAGAAAAACAATTTTTGAAACATTTATTGATACGAAACAAATAGACTTCCAGATATTTCTTCTGCAATGATGAGTTGTTGGGGAAGTGAAGTAGAAGTGAAAGTCACTCAGTCTTGTCTGACTCTTTGTGACCCCGTGTACTATACGGTCCATGGAATTCTCCAGGCCAGAATACTGGAGTGGGTAGCTGTTCCCTTCTCCAGGGGATCTTCCCAACGCAGGGATCGAACCCAGGTCTCTCTCATTGCAGGTGGATTCTTTACAGTCTGAAGCACTAGGGAAGCACAGGGGAAGTTGGGAAGGCCATATTAAACAGAATCCTTGGCTCTTCATTGGCCGAGTCTTTGCCAGGAAAAGAAGAGTGTTTCTTCTTCCTCTTTGGCTTTGCTATCCATTTTTTTTTTTTTTTTTGCTTTGCTATCCTTACAGGGCATGAGAGCTCTCTTTCTGTTTTCCCAAATCTATTTAATTGAAGTTTATGTTTATTAATTTTTTACATATTCAACACTAATATTTAGTTCATTTTCAGCCATTTTTAATCTTTCTAAAAATCTGACAAATGTATTCATAATATTCAGAACTGATCAAATTTCATGTAACTTAACCACTCATAAACACATTCATTTCACACATATATGTTACTCTATTAGATAAAATATTCAGATTAAAGGGATACAGTGAGAAAAAAAAAAAAAAAAACATTGTTTTAACTTTTTTATGCAATGATTTGATTTTGTCCCCTCTCTTAAAAAATCAATTTTATTTTAAAAATATGTTTAGTTGTTGCCATGCAGTTTCCAATATATATTTTTAACTAATCTAACCCTCCCCTCAAATAAAACTAAAGTGCTTCAAGTGGTTACTTCCTCAGAAGGAAGGGAAAATAAAAACATTATGGATGTTGGCTGTGTAGAATTTAAAGTCAGTGTGATCCCAGAGTTTTCAAGAAGTTCAGAGCTTGTTACTGCTTAAGGGTTTAATCGTTTAGTACCACTGCCATATTGGCATTGTCATCAATTTAGCATAGTATTACATTTCTTTGCTTCACTCATCAGTGATTTTTTTTTCTTTTTCTTTTTTCTTTTTTTTTTATTTTTGGAGTTACATGTGTTCCCCATCCCGATCCCCCCTTCCACCTCCCTCTCCACCTGATTCCTCTGGGTCTTCCCAGTGCACCAGGCCCGAGCACTTGTCTCATGCATCCAGCCTGGGCTGGTGATCTGTTTCCCTATAGATAATATACATGCTGTTCTCTCAAAACATCCCACCCTCACCTTCTCCCACAGAGTTCAAAAGTCTGTTCTGTACATCTGTGTCTCTTTTTCTGTTTTGCGTATAGGGTCATCATTACCATCTTTCTCAATTCCATATATATGTGTTAGTATGCTGTAATGATCTTTATCTTTCTGGCTTACTTCACTCTGTATAATGGGCTCCAGTTTCATCCATCTCATTAGAATTGATTCAAATGAATTCTTTTTAACAGCTGAGTAATAGTCCATGGTGTGATTTTTGAACCACTGCCTAATTAGACACAAAGAATGTAACAGTAGGGTGCTGGTTTTGTTTTCCCTCTTCAATAGGCATTTATTAAATAATCATTCTGTTTCTAGCACAGTGTTCTATCTAATGACATGCAAAAGTAATAGATAATATCCCTTCATCATTTATTTGTCCTAGGCACTAGGTGAAACACTTTGCAATCAGTACTTCATTTTACATTTTTTTCACAAGAGGACTCTAAAATTTTCCCAGTTTGATTCACCCACAAATGGTGTAGTCATTAAGTTGTGTCCAACTCTTGTGACCCCCATGGACTTTAGCTCACCAGGCTCCTTTCTCCAGGGAATTTTCCGGGCAAGAATACTGGAGTGGGTTGCCATTTCCTTCTCCAGAGGATCTTCCTGACCCAGGGATGGAACCCTGGTCTCCTGCACTGCAGGCAGATTCTTTACTAACTGAGTTACCAGAGAAGCCATATTTATTAAATAACTACACTCTTTTAGCGCAGTGTTCTATCTAATGGCATGCAAAAGTAATAGATGATATTACTTCATTATTTATTTTTCCTAGGCACTTGGTAAAACTCTTTGCAACTAATACTTAATTTTATATTCAAGTAAATCTTTTTCACGAGAGGATCTAAAATTTTCCCAATTTGATTCACCCACAAATGCAAGAGAAGGATGCTTCCCTCGGGGCTCAAATGGTAAAGAATCCACCTGCAGTGCAGGAGACCCAAGTTTGATGGCAAGGTTGGGAAGATCCCCTGGAGAAGGGAATGGCAGCCCACTCCAGTATTCTTGCCCGGAGAATCCTATGGACAGAAGGACCTAGTGGGCTATAGTCCATGAGGTCACAAAGTGTGGGACGTGATTGAAGTGACTGAGCACGAATGCATGGCCTTTTCTAGTGTGAAAACTCCTAGCATCTCTTTCTATTCTTAAAAAAAAATATTAGTCCTATTATATTAGGGACCCACCCTTACAACCATGTTTCACCTTAATTACCTTCTTAAAGGGCTTTCCACTTGGCTAAATGGTAAAGCAAGCACCTGCAATGCAAGATACTTAGTTTTTTTTTGATCCCTGGGTTGGGAAGATCCCCTGGAAAACAAAATGGCAACCCAGTCCAGTATTCTTGCTTGGGAAATCCCATGGACAGAGGAGCCTGGTGAGCTATGGACCATGGGTCACAGAGAGCAAGAGACCACATAGGAACTAAACAACAACAACAAGACTCTGTCTCTAAATATAGCCCTATAGGGGGTTAGGCCTTCAACTTAAGAGTTTGGGGAGAATAAAGTTCAGTTCATAACAATAATATTATTTTGTTTTTGCTTTTTAAAAATATTTTGGTCATGTTTCACAGCATGTGGGATCTTAGGTTCCACAACCAGGAATCAAAACTGTATCCCCTGCATTCCTGCTTTGGTAGAGCAGAGTCTTAACCATGGACCAACAGGGAACTCCCCAATAATATTAGTTTTGGTGAAGCAGTATAAAACATGGAATCGGAAGGGGCAAATGCATTGGCAAAGGTTTTATGTAAAGTCAAAGTTAAAACCCTTTACAATGAGGGGAGATTTGAATAGAAATTTGGAGGAGCTGAGACAAATGAAGATATGAGGGCAAGTTTATTCTACACAAAAGAAGCAACAAATGCCAAAACCAGGGGAAGAATGAGCTTAAAAGTTGGAAAAATAGGAATGGAAACTCTTTTTAAAAGAGGGTTTAAAATAGAGGCAGAAAGTAGTAGTTATGTGATTGGTGCTGTGGCCAGAAGTAATGTCAAGAAGTGATTTGTAGGCAAAGATCAAGGATTTGTATTTTAGTTCACATATAATGGAAGAATCATCACTGGGCTTGGACTGGAAAGTATGATCATCCGTATTGTATTCTTTGAAAGTTCACTTTAGTTGCCTTGTGAACAGCAAACTATACGTATGGAGTGAAAGTAAAGAGATTTGTAAGTAAATAATTTTAATAATTCATATGAGAGGACAAATACAGGATGCAAAGATAACTTATAAAAGAGAAGAAAATTTTAAAGAATTCTAGTTAGTAGCTTCAGAGGGATCTTGATCCATATGGTATCTATACAAGGGGAAAAAAAACTATTAAAAGAAGCAATGAGATACTGAAAAACAATTCTTGGAAGTTGAAAATAAGGCTAATTAAACACATTTTCTGTTGTTGCAACAGAAAAAGAAGAGACACTGAAGAAAGCATACCAACCTTACCATGATGGAGAAATGACTATAATATTTCTCATTTGGAAAATAATGGTAAGCATTATGGATTAGTCACTGTTCTAGAATAAATATCATGTCCTGCTGCTTAGAGGGAGTATAGTTCATTGAGAATCCAAGGAACTTTATCTATGTATTCATTTTGTTTCTTTGTAGATAAATTCTTTTGCTCTTATTTTGGTTGATTTAGTTTGGCCAGTCTGACTATCTCATGTTTATTTACTAGATTGTATAAACATAGATTCCTTTTCACCTTGATTCACCTTGATAAGTTTTTTTAAAATTTTATTTTATTGAATGATCATTCATGTCTTTGAAAATTTTAGCTTATTGCCTGTTGAGTTAATTTTGGGAAAAAAAAATCTGTTTACAACCAAATTCAGGAATATGATAGGTCATTTTACTTAAATGCTCAGGTCTGTTTAAGAGAAGTGTGAGGACTAGGCTATGTGTTCATGGCATTATCTCTTAACAGTTCTTAAATATTCTGTCAGCTCATTTTACTACTTCTCAGTTTACTGCTGAAGTATTAAGCAGTAATTTGGAACACTTTTTTTATTTTACAAAGGGATCTTTCAGAGTCAGTGAAGTGTGTTACAACTATCAATAGATAACACGGGTTATATGTGGATCCGAGGCTACATCAAAAATTGTTTTACAACACTAGAGTTTCCCAAACTTTTTAAATCTTAAGGTGAAGATTCTAGGTCATTCTTAAGATTAGATATCAATATACCAAGACCAGAAAAATGTGGAAGGAAGGAATAAAATCATGATGAAAGTTTGGGTTTTATTTAGAACTTCTCTAATCCTAAGCAAAGTTACTGTCCATAAAACTTCCATCCTTTATTATAATTGCCATTCATTTCTACCATTACTCAATATAGTCTCTCTCAAGAAAATCTAACTGCACATACCTAAACTAATTATTATGATAATAATAACATTGAAGGAGAATCTGCCTTCCTTGAACATGAAGCTACTCAAGGCAGAGAGGAAAAAGTGTATTTCCTTCTCTTGGAATATTTCTTTCCCCTTGGATGAATAAGAGCTTAAATTGGCTGTCTCTGAAGCCTTGTGTGTTAGCATACACATTTCAGCCTGCTGGTCACCCCTGCCACTTTTAGCATTAGCATTAGTAATAGAATATTTGATGTCAAGTACAGCTAATATGGACTAATCTCCTAAATAATAATTGCAATCAGAGGTTCAGATAGTAAAGACTCCATCTGGAATGTGGAAGACCTGGATTTGAGCCCTGGATCAGGAAGATCCCCTCGAGAAGGAAATGGCTACCCACTCCAGTATTCTTGCTTGGAGAATTCCATGGACAGAGGAGCCTGGAAGGCTACAGTCCATGGGGTCACAAAGAGTCGGATATGGCTGGGTGATTTTCACTTCACTTTCTCATATTGTATACAATTGTATAGAATATTCCAGAAAACTTTGGATTAACACACCTTATGATTTGTTTACAAAGAAGAAATATGTTTTGCCTGATCATCTTGATTAGATCAGTTATATTGACTTTTGAACCGTATCTCATTTGTATCAGCGCAACTTCATATCCCTATATCCTGTTCTGTTGATATTCCTTCCAATATTCTATGCCATCACTTTGCAGAGGTTTAAATAGAAGATCCAAGAGTGCCCTCACCATGATAAAAGAGAAGACTGTCCTAACCTGATGTAGCTGCTGCTGCTAAGTCACTTCAGTCGTGTCCGACTCTGTGCGACCCCATTGATGGCAGCCCACCAGGCTCCTCTGTCCCTGGGATTCTCCAGGCAAGAATACTACAGTGGGTTGCCATTTCCTTCTCCAATGCACGCATGCATGCTAAGTCACTTCAGTCATGTCTGACTCTGTGTGACTCTATGGAGAGCAGCCCACCAGGCTCCTCCATCCACAGGAGTCTCCAGGCAAGAATACTGGAGCGGATTGCCAGTTTCTTCTCCTAACTTGATGTGGACAATGTAGAAAAGTCCAGAGCACAAGAAAACTTGATATATAAAATAATGAGATAGAACTCAAACATTAAGGATGTCCAGAGCCTTAATTTTGCCCCTTAAGAGGGGCACACTTACTACATATCTGAGACAAGAATCAGAATTTTCTAAAAAGAATTCAGAAATGTCAAGCAGAATTGGAGGAGGAATATTACATACTTAACTTCAAAATTCTGATAACAGGTGTCATTTAGAGAAAAGAAAAGTCCTCAGTCATTTAAGACGTTCTTGGTTGTGGCAAGATTGCTTTAAAAGTTTGGAAATGTTTTCCTTTTACCAAAATATAGTTTTATTGTCAAGACATGAAATTTATATTGAGAAGTATAAAAAACACCTCCAACATATTACCATAATGCTGGTACTAGTATTTCCTTCTGGCAGGAGTTCATGAGACTTTGGATTTCTTATTTGTTAGTATTTTAAATTTTGGTCATTCTAATGGTTGTGCAGTCATATTTCATTTTGTTTGCATTTCTCTGATGCCACATAATTCTGAGCACCTTTCACCTCCAGTTTACAGTTACACCCCAGTTTGTATGCTATGTTCTAAAGCTTTATTGCTTTGGCTTTTGCATTTAGGCCTAAAATCTGCCTGGATTTTGTTTGCTTGAGATCAAAATTAATTAATTAATTATTTGGTTGATTTCCCCTCAGAATGTATAATCAAACTCTCATCATTTATTTCAAAATCCATTTAGTCTACCCAAACCCTTTCTCTTTGGTAATTGAACCATGTTTTTAATCCCCAATACAGCAGAGCTATGAAAAATACTGTTTAAGTTTCTGCTTAGCCTCTGAGTTTCCTGCTCATGACCTTAGCTCTCATGATGCCCTTTAATTTAAACTATTAAGACTTCTTTGGGTAAAACAATACAATCCCAGCAGTGTACATTTCCCAAGTACAATTGAACCCTGATTAAAAGTGCTGGGATATCTGGTGCCCATTAAAATTTGAGGCAAAATGTCAATGAGCTTAATATATGAATATTATATATAAAATGAAGTTCCATTTCTTTGCAATTTAACCTTTTTCTTAATTAAATTCATTCAATTTGACATCTCTCAAATTTTAAAAAAGATATAAAAATGTGTCATTAACGGTAACCTTAATGCCAATGATTATCCCAGTACATCAATTCCAAGAAAGTGACGTAGTACAACAATTATGAATCCAAAGATATGTTTAAAAAGCTACTTTTTGGCAACTTTTTTAAACCTGGTCTGAGTGCTTTTGTCCCTATGTGTTAAAATCCTAAGCTTCGAAACTTCTGTACTAGGAAATGAAGGCCTTTAGAATATGGTTAGCTCATGAGAAGAAAGCCTTTATGTATGGAATTAGTCCCTTTATAAAAGAAGCTCAAGAGAAATTCCTTCCAGTTTTACTACAGGAGGACACAGCAAGAAGGTGACAGCTATGGACCAGGAAGAGGGTCCTCCCAGAACACAAGCACACTGGGACATTGTGTCCTGGTCTTCGGACTGTACAGCTAGGTACGTGGACTTCAGATATTCTCCAGACTGTGCCTTTTCTGAATCACATTAACTCTTACACACAAAAAGATACAGAGATCCAATGTGAGAATTGGTAAAATAAGACTTAAATTTTAAAAGTAGGATTATGTATGCCTTTGGTCTCTAATCTTCTGCCTTCTGCATTCTGATTTTTGATTGCTGTGGTTTCTTTCATTAATCCTGGTTGAGGTTCATAATGTGTCTGGTATCTATAGCATGACATCTTTTATCATTTTTAGAAAATTCTCAAATATTGACTCTTCCTCATCTCTCTCTTATCCTTCAGCTTCAATTACATATCTCAAATGTCTTCATCATATCCCTTGTGTTTTTTGTCCTTTTCTATATATTTCTCATCTATTATCTATTATCTCTGCGGTTTAGTCACTAAGTCATGGCCAACTCTTATGACGCCATGGACTGTAAGTCCTCCAGGTTCTACTGTCCTTTGTCCATGGAATTTTCCAGGCAAGAACACTGGAGTGAGTTGCCATTTCCCTCTCCAGGGGACCTTCACGACTCAGGAATCAAACCTGGGTCTGCATTGCAGGCAGATTCTTTACAGATTGAGCCACCAGGAAAGCCCCAATTCACTAACTTTCTTCAACCTGTTCATGCAACTGAAAATTTCAGGTTTTATACATTTGCTTTCAGAATTTTTAAATGTCTAGAATTTATTTTCATTGGAATTTCATTACAACTATGGATAGTACATAATTAGTCAAGACAATTTGAACATACTATAGGTACTATTGCTGTTATTGTTATTAAGTCACTCAATCATGCCTGACTCTTGGCAGCCTCATGGACTCTGCAGCACACCAGACTTCCCTGTCCCTCAGCATCTCCTGGAGTTTGCTTAAACTCATGTCCATTGAGTCAGTGATGCCATCCAACCATCTTGTCCTCTGTCATCCCCTTCTTCTCCTGCCTCCAATCTTTCCTAGCATCACAGTCTTTTCCAGTGAGTCGGTTCTTCGCGTCAGGTGGCCAAAGTGTTGGAGCTTCAGCTTCAGATTCAATCCTTCCAATGAGTATTCAGGGTTGATTTCCTTCAGGATTGACTGTTTTCATTTTCTTGCAATCTGAGGGGCTCTTAAGAGTCTTTTCCAACACCACAGTTTGAAAGCATCATTTCTTTGACATTCAGCCTTCTTTATGGGCCAACACTCACATCCATACATGACTACTAGAAATCCGTAGCTTTGACTATAGGTAATGATAATTACTAAACATGAAACAATAATTATAACAGCAACTCTTTTTTTTTTCATTTATAAGGTATTACTGTATATTTCCTTTTTAATTGTGATTTTATTTCTGTAGAGTTGATTTACAATGTTGTTTTAGTTTCAGGTGTACAACAAAGTGATTCAGCTATACATATACATATATCCATTATTTTTTAGATTTTTTTTAAGATTAGCAGAATATAGGGAAATATACAGTTGAGTTAAGCAGGCTTGTATTCAAAATCTGTTCATACCACTTAATAGCTATATAACCTGTAAAGTTTCTTCCCTCTCTACATCTTTGTTTTTTAACTGTATAACTGGGATAACATAATCTGTATAATAGCAACTCTTAGTAAACTAAATGTGAGAGCTTTGTACCTTTGCTAAAAGTAATTTGCTGATATCAATTTTTGGACTTCTTCCACTTTTTTGGTGCACTGGGTATCTTCACATCTGGGTGCAAAGCACCATGGCAATATAGCTATTTTCTTCTGGAAGACTCAATGTTACAAACAAACCAGCATTATAGGAGTGTATGTGGATAACAAGATCTGAATATTGATTTGTTTAAAAGTATGCATGTCTGTACAGTCACAGGTTTTATTTTCTTGAGCTCCAAATTCACTGTGATTTTGACTAGAGCCATGAAACTAAAAGATACTTTCTCCTTGGAAGAAAAGGTATGCCAAACCTAGACAGTGTTGAAACCAGAGACATCATTTTTGAAAAAGCTCTATACTGTCAAAGCTGTGGTTTTTCCAGTAGTCATGTCCAGATGTGAGAATTGGACCATAAAGAAGGCTGACTGTGGAAGAACTGATGTTTTCATCTTGCGTTGTTGGAGAAGACTCTTGAAGTCCCTTGGACATCAAGGAGATCAAACCAGTCACTTGTACAGGAAGACAACCCTGAATATTCATTGGAAGGATTGATGCTAAAGCTGAAACTCCAATAGTTTGGCCATCTGATACGAACAGTTGACTCACTGGAAAAGATCCTGATGCTGGGAAAGATTGAGGGCAGGAGGAGAAGGAGGTGACAAAGGATCAGATAGTTGGATGGCATCACCGACTCAACAGACATGAGTCTGAGCAAACTCCAGGAGATGGTGGAGGACAGACGAGCCTAGCATTCTGCAGCCCATGGGATCGCAAGAATCGAACATTACTTAGCAACTGAGCAACAGCAGCAACACTACTATTAGAATATTCTCCTACCCAGTTTTGCCAATTGGTCTACCCAGTAAGACCAATGATTCATACAGTACAAGTTTCCAACACAAAATGGACCTATGAATTCAGGAAAAGGCTATGGTCTCCAGCTATGCCTGTAACAGAGAGAAAGCATCAGTTTAAGTTCATAGTGAACAATGACTACATCCTCCAGACATAAAACATGTTTGCCAGTGAGCTTTTATCATAATGAGTAATTTGGTCTTGATTTTTAAAATAGTGTCTAAATCCTAATTATTTTTGAACTGGGTGAAAAAGAATGCCAGATTGTTCCTCTAAAATTTCAACACGTGGAGTATGACTTGGGAACCTAAGAAATAAAAAATGAATTAAATGAGGAACTAAATAGTGTTTAAAGGAACTGAGATTTCAGGCAAGGGAGTACATTTTCTGATCTGATGGTGCTCTGACTACTGTACAACTTCACACCTTAGGAGCCTATTGAAAAATCAATACTTGTGCTCTTTGCTTCTTCTAAAAACTTCATTTTTGCATTGCTTATGAAAACATTGAAAATGAAAGTCTCTCAGTTGTGTGACTCTTTGGGACCCCATACAGTCCATGGAATTCTCCAGACCAGAATACTGGAGTGGGTAGCCTTTCTCTTCTCCAGGAGATCTTTCCAACCCAGGGATCAAATCCAGGTCTCCCACATTGCAGGCAGATTCTTTACCAGCTGAGTCATAGGGAAGCCCAAGAATACTGGAGTGGGTAGCCTATCTCTTCTCCCAGGGATCTTCCTGACCCAGGAATTGAACAAGGGTCTCCTGCATCACAGGAAGATTCTTTATCAACTGAATTATCAGGGAGCATTAGGCTTTAGTAATGCTCTTATCTGCTTTATCTTTACTTTGTAATTTTTCTTTCTTGTTCTGTCATTTTCAGGAATGGACAGTCTTTTTTTTTCTACCATTTTAGGTAAACATTAATTACTCTTCTTTTTTTAACACTTTAAGAAAGAACTAATGGTTGAACTTTTCTTTTAATTTATCTTTGTTATCTGGCCCAAGACCTTATTATTATTTTTCTTTTTACAAAATCTGTATTTTGTCTTTTAAGTTCTAAAAAATGGCATCAGTAAGTTATGACTTTTTCAGAAACATCAAAATGCTCAAACAAATCCTGTACCCCTTAAAACGTGTGTTGAATAATCCCTCCGTAGGGATATTATTTCATCCTAACAACATGCAAAGTGCATGCAACCCCAGACTTGCATTCATTTGATATTAGTCATTCAAAGAACATAAATCAAACATTGAGAAAACTACAAGATAATAATTTTATAGATTCTATTTGTCAGAACCCTTAAAATCCTTGGTTGCATATTGTCTGTTACAACAAATGTCAACAATTTATGCATGTCCCTTTCAACAAGATCTAGGGAATATTAGAATTGTTAACTATTTTAAAGTAAATACCTAGCTTTAAGAGTCATGTTGTAGCTACTCTTGTTGTTTCCTCCTCTCTGTGTCTCAATTTCTGTGTCTCTCAAAGAAACTAGAGAAATGAGATAAAATCCAGTCCTTGAATCTGCGTGTACCCAAACTTGCTGCTGTTGCTGCTACAGCATAAATATTTAAAGGACTATTTCCCCATCTGTCCTGAGTGTGGCTAAAGCAGGTTTCCTTCTTTCTCTGTGTTTCCTGAGGGTTATTTCCCCCTATTTCTGCTTCAGAGTTTCATGGCCTTATAGGAATTGAGATAAATATCGGACTTGTCAGCTTCATACCCTTTGTGCAGACATCAGACCCTGGCTTTTAACCTCACAAAACTTTTCAAAACATCCTCTCAATTAACAGAAATCTTCATCCTCTCTAGGGCAGTCTTCAGTTCAGTTGCTCAGTCGTGTCTGACTCTTGGTGACCCCATGGACTGCAGCACACAGGCTTCCCTGTCCATCACCAACTCCTGGAGCTTGCTCAAACTCATGTCCATCAAGTAGGTGATGCCATCCAAACATCTCAGCCTCTGTTGCCCCCTTCTCCTTCTGCCTTCAATCTTTCCCAGCATCAGGGTCTTTTACAGTGAGTCAGTTCTTTGCATCAGGTGGCCAAACTATTAGAGCTTCAGCTTCAGCAGCAGTCCTTTCAATGAATATTCAGAACTGATTTTCTTTAGGATTGACTGGTTTGATCTCCTTGCAGTCAAAGGGACTCTCAAGAGCCTTCTCCAACACCGCAGTTCAAAAGTATCAATTCTTTGGCGCTCAATTTTCTTTATGGTCCAACTCTCACATCCATACATGACTACTGGAAAAACCATAGCTTTGACTAGATGGACCAAAGCTTATGTTTCTAGAAAAATGTCTCCTGTAGGCCTCTGAAATATTTGCCTTCATTTCTTTCATTAACTCAACAATAAAAATACCTTTAAATTTGTTTTATGGATTTCAGTAAGCATCTTTATACATCCCCCAAAATGAACATTTTCTAGGATATGTGCATTATCTTATTGTCAGAACTGGATGCCTCGTCATATATTCACAAACCTATAGAATACAAACAGCATGCTGCTTACTTTAGGAGAAAAATCACTCTGTTCTTACCTCACCCAAAATTTATTAGATACCTGAGAAGATTATTTCAAATTCTTTAATAAAAGTAAACTGTCCTACAAAAATAACCTCAAATTTCTTAGTAAATATGACTTTTTTCTCATTTGATAAGTGTCATTAATATTTAACAAGTTAATATGAATAGACATTCTGAGGGTCATTAAATACACAGTAGTATTAAGTCAAAGGGAAATATATATATTCATTAAATATTCACTGAATATTTATTATATATTCATTTATATTATTCATTATAACTCATTAAATATTCACTAAATATTCATTAAATTCAATATATATATGAATATATGTTCATTTATAATTCATTATATATTCATTAAATAACCATATATATATATGTATATTAAATAACCATATATATATGGTTATTTAATGAATTTCCTAGGTGGTGCTAGTGGTAAAGAATCTAACTGCTAATGCTAATGCAGGAGACATACGACCTGGGTTCCATCCCTGTGTTGGGAAGATCCCCCAGAGGAGGGCATAGCAACCCACTCCAGTCTTCTTTCCTGGAGAATCCCATGGACAGAGGAGCCCAACAGGCTACAGTCCATGGGATCACAAAGAGTTGAACGTGACTGAAGTAACAGCATGCACACATGCACGTGGTTTTTTTAATATGTGCAATGTTTAGAATAATTTACCATGTTAAGTAAAAATCTGATAGATTAGTTCTGTGCTTTCAATTTAGAGGATTTGGACTCTTAAGACAGGTTTTAAAAGTAGGATTGGTAAGGTTTTCTGCACTTAGAAAATGAAGCAACCTAGATGCCCATCAGCAGATGAATGGATAAGGAAGCTGTGGTACATATACACCATGGAATATTACTCAGCCATTAAAAAGAATTCATTTGAACCAGTCCTAATGAGATGGATGAAGCTGGAGCCCCTTATACAGAGTGAAGTAAGCCAGAAAGATAAAGAACATTACAGCATACTAACACATATATATGGAATTTAGAAAGGTGATAACGATAACCCTATATGCAAAACAGAAAAAGAGACACAGAAATACAGAACAGACTTTTGAACTCTGTGGGAGAAGGTGAGGGTGGGATATTTCAAAAGAACAGCATGTATACTATCTATGGTGAAACAGATCACCAGCCCAGGTGGGATGCATGAGACAAGTGCTCCGGCCTGGTGCACTGGGAAGACCCAGAGGAATCGGGTGGAGAGGGAGGTGGGAGCGGGGATCGGGATTGGGAATACATGTAAATCCATGGCTGATTCATATCAATGTATGACAAAACCCACTGGAAAAAATAAATAAATAAATAAATAAATAAATAAAAATAAAATAAAATAAAATGAACATCAAAAAATTAAAAAAAAAAAGAAAACGAAGCATGCAATTAAGACCCCAAAAAATTAAAGAAGTCTAATTAATTAGTTTTTCATGAAGGCAAAGTCATAAAAATGAGAGAAAATAGAAGTAATTCCATTACAATGAAAAGTACAGAACTGACGGTTGATTTCTGATTCTGACAATAAAGTCTGCTTTTTCTCTCTGGATCTACAGTTACTGTCCAGGTTCTGCAATACCATGTCACACATTATGAGTAGAAGCTGATGATTTTTAAAAAACAGAAGTAGGAAACAGTATATTGGATTCTTCTTTTATGTATACATTAAAAACTAAAGAGCAGAAACATATCTGGTGCTGATTCCCTCTTTACTGACTTAATTAATCTTGTGTTATTCCATTTTAAACCAATATCTTAAGCACTGATATCATTTCAAATATTATTTCACGCAGTCTTCTCTCAAACTAAAGCCATATATATTGAGCAGCATGTGTTTGGTTATTTTATTTTTAAAATGCATTTATTTGAAATACTTCAAAGACAAAATTAGTAGTAAGGACATGTCATGATGTGTATTTGTATTTTATTGACCATAAACACTAACTTAGATTCTGACTAGCAATAAAAGTTTTTTCATCTTCCATTTCAAGCTAATCTAAAACACAATTGTTTGGAGTGCTATTTTGCTTGCTCAGATACTCATTGTTGCCCTGTACGGATTTTCCTGAGATGAGCAAACTCACTCACAGAAATTCTTTGTTAGAATCATGTATTGAGGCAAAACTTGAATTGTGGGAGACAATTTTATAGATTGTGTTTATCAGAACCCTTAAAATCCTTGGTTGCATATTTTCTTAAAAATGAAAAATAGCATTTTCTCCAAAACAGTTGATGTATGAGGCTCTAAATGCTCTAGCCACAGCTATTACTGGTTTTCCAAAGTCATGAATTGAAGTTCTGTGTTCTGTGTGAAAGTTATATATCTTAATGGGTATCATAAACATAAGGCTAGAATTTGCTTTAAATTTGTATTCAGCCTACACCAGATTTATATGATATTCCACAGTTTTTACTTCGTTTCTTCATTATACAATCCAGCTATTTGGATCCTTAACAGAAAGAGGAGCAATAGATCTCTCTCTCTCTCTCTCTCACACACACACACACACACACACACTTGTGCAATAGAAATGCAGTGGCACCTCTATAATTGGAATACATTGCTTGTTTACTACTACAAGCTGCCATTTATTTTGGCCAGAATGCATATACTATTAAAACCCTCATATTTGAAGGTAGTTTACTATATGCCTAAAACCACATAGATTATATTCTCAGAATATAAAAGTGTGTGTACAATAATAAAAAATATTCAAAAATGAGTTGAAACTTTGTCAGAGCTAGTGTTTTATTTCAAGGGTGAAATGGAGAGGCATTTGCAGAATGCCCCAAACTTGATCATTGCACAATATATGGTCCAAGAAGAAATACCTGAAATGTTAATGTTTATGTTAATTATACTTCTGAAATATAAGCAGGAAAATTAAACCTCAACAATGTCTAATGCTGAAAACCTTACTTTAAAAACCCTCAAATACTTTTTCTTAGGTGAAGAAATTTCAAAAAACTTAAATTTGCTTTTAAATTCCTACAAGCAATCATAGACTCCATATTTTTCTTCAAGCCCTGAATGGATTGTTTTTTGTTTTTTTTCTTTTAATAGAAATTTAACATGTGAAACTTAAGAACCAAGTACTCATCAGCTAACTTTTTGAAGTACATTTAAGTTATTATTTATAGATAAATGTTCAATATTCTTAGCTGAATTCACAGAAGGAGATCCATTAGACTACATAGGCATGAGTATTTTGGGATAAAGAACTCTCTAATGTTGATCCACATTATCAGAATACATAGCTATAAAGTAGTTAAAGAAAGAAAATTCTACAATAGTAGCAAAAATCAATTGCATATAACTTTATATTTCCTCAACCTACCTGCATAACTGCGAATTCTTTACATTAATGTTATGACTTTTAACATTCATTTAATTGAATTGAAGTATTCCATGTTTTAGAAATGTGATGAAGTACCTCATGTAAAAAATTAAAACTCACTGCAGTGAAGCCCTTTGTGCTCACATAACTTAAAAATCACACAATGAAAACAAAGCTGAGTCCTAGGACTAATTTTATTTCTGGGCTACAGCCATATACTTAAATAACATTTCCATCTGTTCCAGGCTGTAAAAGTTGCTTGAGTTTAGCAAAGACAATTCAGCAACATTAGCACATTCTTAAATCGTCCCTGTAGCTCCAAATCACGTGATGGCCCCCTTATCTCAGTCTAGAATAGATTAATAGTTCATCCATGCCTTGTTTCAGTTGAAATCTGTTTTTGTAAAAGCAATTAGATCTATAGACACTTTTAATTCAGAACATCATATGTTAACTTAAATAATATAAAATAGTAAAACCACTCAGAAACATGGAGAATAAAGAAACATAAAGTCAGGTTCTATTGAACCACTACAGAATAAGTGAAAGTAAGTTGATACAGATAAACACAATGGATTTCACTGGATGTGTAAAATGATTTTCTTTCCTCCTGAGAGGGGTCAGTTTGCACTTCTCTCCTCCTTCCCGTCTCCGTTGCCTGGAGCAGAGAAAGGACAGGAAGTGACTGTTACTCTGCAAACTGTTTTTACCTTTTGACTTTACTGTCAGGCAAACTGCCTCCCATATAATAAATAGGTAGATAGACTAATTAGATCATAAACTGATGGCAAAGTTCCCTTTTTACTATGCAGAGGATCTTATATCTGACCTCCACTTGAAAACTGTGAATAGAAAATGAGAAATATATACCAATTCTTTTTTAATACTAATATTAATTCAAATTTCAAAATTCTTAATGCACTTGTTCTGATTTTGCTCATTTAATGTAGTCAGGTTCGAAAATTTAGCAGGTGCTTAATGAAGATCATTTTATTTGATGAGGCTAAACCTATTAAAATTATAAAAGATAATAGGGAAAATCCTATAGTGTGGAAAAAAGAAAACCACGTGCATTTAGCAATTGTGGGAAGAGAAGTTCATTAAATAAAAACTGGAGTTAAGGGTATTATGAATATTGCTAAAATCTATAGATGTGCAAATTTGAACCAATATCATCAAATATATAATAAAATAATTGACTTATGTTAGCACTTTGATTACAATATACAGCTTGTTTTGTCAAGTCCAAATGATTGAGTTGGTCAAATAGATTAGAAGTAAAATAATTACATCTGGTAGTTTGAGGTTTTATTTTCTACTTATCTAATCACAGCAATTTTACAGCTTAATCAAGGGATTAATATTAAATAGGAATGTTCAAAGAAGTAAGGAAAGAAATCAAGGTAAAGAAAAATGATTAAGACATTCTGAAAAATTATTGGACTGTATTATAGGCAAAAATTTTTAATTGCTTAGTATTGTTTACATATAGGCTCTTATTTTTAAAACATCATCTCTTTCTTCACTTTCTGTTTAATTCTGTGCCTGTATTTTAGTTTACAGAAGAAACATTTATTTTATTTGATTTATTCTAAGATATTTGTTTATTTCAATGACATTGATTCATTGATACATTAGAAAATATATCAAGCATAACTGTAATAAGATTTCTAAATCATAAATCATCAAATTCCTTGATTATTTTCAGTTTATTTCCTAAGATAGAGGATATGTATATGTGTAATCATTATTATTTGCTGTCAGTACAAATGTGTTTTTGTACACTATCTTTGCTGTTGTTATTGTTGTTCAGTTACTCATTGGTATCTGATTCTTTGCAACCTCATGGACTGCAGCATGCCAGACTTCCCTGTCCTTCACCTTCTCCTGGAGTTTGCGCAAACTCATGTTCATTGAGTCGGTGATGCCATCCAACTATCTCATCCTCTGTCCCCTGCCTCTCCTCCTGCTTTCAATCTTTCCTAGGATCAGTGTCTTTTCGAATGAGTCAGCTCTTTGCATCAGGTGGCTAAAGTATTGGAGCTTCAGCTTTAAAATCAATCTTTCCAATGTATGCAGGGGCAGGTGCTCATTCATATCCAACTCTCTATGACCCAATGGACTGTAGCCCAAGAGGCCTCTCTGTCCATGGAATTCTGCAGGCAAGAATACTGGTGTGGGTTGAATTCCCTCCTCCAGAGAGTGAGGGAACTCCTACAGGCCTCCTGCAGCTCCTACACTGGGCAGCAGATTCTTTACAGCTGAGTCACCTTTGAAGCCCCCTTCCAATCTCTACTGAGGGCTGATTTCATTTAGGATTGACTGGTTTGATCTGCTGGCTGTACAAGGGACTCTGGAGTCTTCTCCAGCACCACAATTTGAAAGGATCAGTTCTTTGGTACTCAGCATTTATTATGGTTCAACAATATCTTCAGAATAGGTTAAGAGTCTTCAAGCTAGAATAGTTCAGTTGAGTCCTTCAGTTGTGTCCAACTCTTTGCGACCCCATAGACTGCAGCACACCAGGCCTCCCTGTCCACCACCAAATTCCGGAGTTTACTGAAACTCATGTTCATTGAGTCAGTGATGCCATCCAATCATCTCATCCTCTGTTGTCCCCTTCTCCTCCTTCCGTCAACCTATCCCAACATCAGGGTCTTTTCTAATGAGTCAGTTCTTTGCATCAGGTGGCCAAAGTACTGGAGTTTCAGCTTCAGCATCACTCCTTCCGATGAATATTCAAGACTAATTTCCTTTAGGATGGACTGGTTGGATTTCCTTGCAGTCCAAGGGACTCGCAAGAGTCTTCCCCAACACCACAGTTCAAAAGCATCAGTTCTTTGGCACTCAGCTTTCTTTATAGCCCAACTCTTACATCCATACATGACTACTGGAAAAACAAGAGCTTTGACTAGACGGACCTCTGTTGGCAAATAATGTCTCTGCTTTTTAATATGCCATCTAGGTTGATCATAACTCTTCTTCCAAGGAGCATGTGTCTTTTAATTTCATGGCTGCAGTCACCATCTGCGTTGATTTTGTAGCCTAAATAATAATAATAATAATAATAAAGTCTTTCACTGTTTCCTCTGTCTCCCCATCTATTTGCCATGAAGTGATGGGACTGGAGGCCATGATCTTAGTTTTCTGAATGTTGAGTTTTAAACCAACTTTTTCCACTCTTCTCTTTCACTTTCATCAAGAAGCTCTTTAGTTCCTCTTCACTTTCTGCCATAAGGATGATGTCACCTTCATATCTGAGGTTACTGATACTTCTCCCGGCAATCCAATTGAGTCCACCTTGTACTTTATCCAGTCCAGCATTTCTCACGATGTACTTTGTATATAAGTTAAATAAGCAGGATGACAATATACAGCCTTGATATACTCCTTTCCCGATTTGGAACCAGTCTGTTCCATGTGCAGTTCTAACTGTTGCTTCTTGACCTGCATACAGATTTCTCAGGAGGCAGATCAGGGGGTCTGGTATTCCCATCTCTTGAAGAATTTTCCACAGTTTGTTGTGATCCACACAGTCTAAGGCTTTGGCATAGTCAAGCTAGCATGACCCAGTTGCAAAGAAAATTTTCATTTAGTGATGTAAAAACATTGAAATAATTTAGTAGTTGAATTAAAAATACCCTTGTACATGCACTGAACCATATGTTTATTTCTCCCAAACAACATTTAAGAATATTTTAATCCTATTTGTGCTGACTCATTTCCTGCTGGAATAATACCACCATGCTCCCATATGAAAAATAAGCCAGAATGAATAGGCCTTTTTCTTGCAGTGAAAGGTGTTGATGTGATGAACAGACTGTTCTAATTACCCTTTAAAAGGCAGTCTTTCTGGATTCCAAAGTTATTTGCTCTTTATGTATTATTATACCTATCTAGGTTTTTGGTTTGTTTGTTTGTTTGTTTTGAGGCTTTTCAGGTGGCGCTAGTGGTTAAGAACCTGCCTATCAATCAATGCAGGAGATATAAGAGATGTGAGATCAACCCCTGGGTTGGGAAGATCCCCTGGAGTAGAAAATGACAAGCCACTCCAGTATTCTTGCCTGGAAAATCCATGGACAGAGGATCCTGGCAGGCTGTAGCTCGTGGGGTTGCAAAGAGTCGGACATGACTGAAATGACTTAGCATGAATTCATTTGATTATTTGCTAAAGATCAATTCATTTGAACAAATTAAGATGCCATCATATGTAGTGAATATCTTTTATTTTATTTGAAAGAAAAATACACAGAAACAAAAGCCGTGCAAGCAAGTTAATCATTCACAGCCTACCTTGGAGTGTGAACAGATGTTTTAATTAAAATTGACTGTGAGATAAATTATCCCTTGGTATAATTTAATAAATAGCCATTGGTATAATAAATTACAATACAAATATTTACTTGACCATTACTGCTTCCCTCCTTCAGTGTAATGAAGACTACATTGCTTCAGTGCCATTATTTATAATCCTTTGGCAAAATAGAGGTTATTTTTTTTTTCCTTCTTCCTTTAACAATGAGCTTTTCTTTTCATTAGCTTCTTAGGAGCTCTGTGCTTGACTGTTTCACTATCCATTTCTTTTCATAATCAGTAAAGGCTCAGTTATCTTTTTGAAGGGAAAAGAAAAACAAAAAGGACCACTAATGTTAATCATTTTTATAGAATTATGATAAAATATAGCCCTTACTAACTCTTTATTTCAATTTAGATTTTTTATTACACTGAAATTAAAAACTACACTATCATTTGCAGAAGGCCTTCAAGCTTTTGCTGGAGCTAGGGATTTGGGGAGGATAGTCTATTTCTCAAAGTGGCTGTTTTTTTGTTTGTATGTTTATTTCTTTGTTTTTGTAAGAAATAGTAAGTGATTCTGATAGCATTAATAGAAGAATATCTTATTGAGGATTCAGTCTATGTCAAAAAATCAATAGACTCTATTTGAATTCTGTTATTACAGAGAATTAATAAAAATAATATCCAGAACTGGTGTTTGTCTAAAAAATGTGAAGTGGCTTTTTATTAGAAGGGAATTTTGCATCTTTTGGAAGAAAGATTATAAGCACGGTATATATTTCTGATTTACTTTCTAGCTTTCTTTAACTTTGCTACATTGATGCCCATTTTATGCCAATGCTCGGATAGTTTTTGTTTTCTAATTTAACTTGCCTCCACTAATTGTTTATGTTAATATGTAGCTAGCCTTATAAAAGATATTTCTTAAAACTTTTAGATATTGCTTTAGTTTTTATATTTAAAAAAAAAATAATGCTTCAAACATATAGATCTCAGGAACCTGGGTATACTTGTGAGAATTTTTACAGGATGTATAACAGCTTAAATAAGACAACTAATTATACTAAAATGTTCCTAACATAAAACAGCAGCAATGTTGATAGCACTTTAGAATTTTTTTGAATTGTCAAAATGTCTTTGCATGTATTACTGTTTGTATTATATATGTGCCTAGTCACTCTGTTGTGTTTGACTATTTGAGACCCCATGGATTTTAGCCCACCAGGCTGCTCTGTCCAAGGGGATTCTCCAGGCAAGAATATCGGAGTGGGTAGCCATTCCCTTTCCCAGGAGATCTTCCCAAGCCAGGGATCAAACCCAGGTCTCCACATTGCAGGCAGATTCTTACCATCTGAGCCATGCATCTTCAAAATGACAATACATCCTATGAGTTATAATCTTTAAATAATTGCAATTAATATAATCTCTTGAGAGTCCCTTGTACTGCAAGGAGATTAAACCAGTCAATCCTAAAGAAAATCAGTCCTGAATAGTCATTGGAAGGACTGATGATGAAGCTGAAGCTCCAATACTTTGGCCACTTGATGTGAAGAACTGACTTATTAGAAAAGATCCTGATGCTGGGCAATATTGAAGGCAGAAGGAGAAGGGGGATGCCAGAGGATGAGATGGTTGGATGGCATCACCGACTAGATGGACATGAGTTTGAGCAAGCTCCTGGAGTTGGTGATGGACAGGGAAGCCTGGTGTGCCGCATCCTCTGGGGTCACTAAGAGTTTGACACAAATGAGCTACTGAACTGAACTGATAATCCTTTTAAGAATACTAATCAAAATGTTTATGCACAGCAGTGACTTTGCTATAGGCTAAAAAATTACACCATGAGTATTTACTTTGTTTAACTAGAAAGATGGAAGCATAGTAAATGCTTATTAAATACATGTTTTGCTTTACAATCCTAATCGTATTCCTAGAGTATAAGTAGTTTCAGACTTTGAGACTTGCTGGAATTTGCAAGCACAAAAGTTATTTCAGAATGCTCTCATGATCAATGCTTGGAGGTGATACAAAGGGAAGAGGATTGGAGAGAAGTTGAATTATACTATGATGCAGTTGCATCCCAGATCTCAGTCCATCCTATGGGAGGAGTAGAGCTAGGAGGGCATATCAATATTCTTTCAATCTGGGGTAAGAGGATGCAGCTTTATATCAAGTCTCCATATCATCCGGTTGCTGCATATCAGCTTCTCTGCATTGGACAAAGCAGCTCACTTCAGATAAGGGAAAATCTAGAGGTTGGAATTCAGCTGAGAGTCATCCATGCCATTGCTTCCAGCAGCTGGGGGAAGAAGCATCTCAGTTATTTGAGATGGGGTAGAACTGGGTGGTAGTTATTTATATTCATTACACTGCAAATGACTCATTAGAATCCCACAATAATTTTTAACTCCCTACTCTATCCATCTTGTTTTGGGCTTCTGTATTTTTAAGCTCATGAGAACGGTTCCACTTCTATGTCAGCAATTCACATGGAATGTGGAGGTAGGCAAATGTCATAGACTTGCATTTTGGCCTGATTTGAACAGTTGAATCTCATGCCATTTTCGACTTTAGTGTTAAACAGTTTGAAAACACAATTGCTAATAAATAGATCTAATAGCCAATACAAATAAATTAGATTTCTCTTTGCAAGGAGGGTAAAGAGAATGGATATTGGTTTAGGCAGTTGGGATAATTTAAGTCCTCCTATCAGCTAATCAGATGTTCTTATAAATAACAATGGTCATTCATAAAGAGTTTAGTTTTAGGAAATGACAATAATTTTACCTTTCCTATGGAAACTTGAATGAGTATATCATGCAGATATTTAATTTTCACACAGCAGATGTTATCTCCCTTTATATGTACTTAATAAAATTACATGAGTTTTCAATTTATATAACTACCATTCCCCACTGTGCATGTGTGCTCAGCATGTCTGACTCTTTGCAACCCCATGGAGCTAGCTTGCCAGGCTTCTTGTCCATAGAATTTTCCAGACAAGAATTCTGGAATTCTTTGCCATTTCCTATTTCAGGGGAACTTCCCAACTCAGGGATCAAACCCTTATCTCTTATATCTCCTGCATTGGCAGGCAAGTTCTTTACCACCGCACCACTTGGGAAACAATTCCTGTTGGATTCTTGCTAAACTTGAAGATCTCCAATGTCTTTGATACTATCACAGCATGCTATTTTTATAAACTAAGCCAAATAATTGAGAGGGTTGGGAGATTTCCAAGGGAGTTGGCTCTCTTATAAGTATACAGAGAATTCACACGTATCCTCAAAATGATCAAGCATTTAAAGTTGTTTTTCAGCCAAGATGCAAACAAATGGCAATAATTCATGGCTACTCAAATTTTCATATCATATTTTATAGAATATACTTGGAGAAAGAAATTAGGGACATATCTCCTTTCTGATGATATTTGCTTCTATGATGAAATGTGACTCTTTTTTCTTTTTATTTCTTCAACAAATTTGTAATTAAAGGTATGCTTATAACATAGATCTTAGTGCTCACTTTGGCAGCACATCTACTGACATAGATCTTAATTTGGAGATCAAAATGGTTATTATACAATTATTTCCTTAAGTCTTACGGGTCTAATAAACACAATCTGATTTAATTTATTTTCCCATATTTGTAGCAAATTTCACAACGATAAATTTCATTGGCAAATTTTGTGAATTAATTGAATATAAAATCTATTGAGAATTAGGGGCTTTTTTGCTTATTTACTTATTTAGGTAGTTGTAGTCATTTTACTTTCACAGCTGTGCCAACCACTGTGTTAATGTCATGATAATATCACTCTTTTTAGGAATTCTGTGATGTACTTAACCACCTGGTAATACCTTTATGAATTTTATTTTTCAGAGGTTGCAATTCAAAGTAAAACTAGAGGAAACTTTCATATTCATCAGAGTCTACAACAATTTTAATCAGAATGCAAGCAAAAAGTGAATATATGAATCAAAATTTAAGACCTTCATAGGTGCACTATAAAAAATTATACTGTAAAACTTTGGTAAACACACCTACAGAAATTTGAAAGTTCACAGGCAATTTTCTGAAAAGGCGTATTTTTGCTTAGAGGGTTTACCCATTTGCCATAGCTTCCTGTTCCACAGTTTTATTATCACAGTCTACTGCAATTGTTGGCCTACTCTACTTTATCGCCCACCATAAATTAGTGTCACTGATGAACTCCAAAGCTATGTGTTAATGAGTTTAAATATTTATTGATAGCCTATCTCTAATAATGCTGCAATAAAAGTATTACTCATAGTTTTGAAGCTTAAGGATGTCTCATAAGTTTCTTAGCCAAGTTCCTGAGGCTGATTCTTTAGGACCTGAAAAGATACATTTCACCAAGCATCCAAAGTCTTGGATTAAATTCTTATATAATGAACATTAATTTGTCCATTTCCTCCAGATTTGATTAATTGGATAAATTGGAGGTCAGTCGAGATATAATGCATTAGTCACACTTTTGTGTATCAGAAAACTGATCCTATATTCAGACTATTTTGGATTTTTATAAAAGGAGAATATGTGTATTTTGCCCCAAAGAAAAATTCCTTCAGACTAATTAGTATATCTAAATTTATTTAGCTTGATCTTAAAACTTGCTTTGTGTGTGTGTGTGTGTGTGTGTGTGTGTGTGTGTAGAAGGGAGAAAGGTGGAAACAGTGACACTTTTCCTCTTTTTGGACTCTAAAATGACTGCAGCCATGAAATCAGAAGACAATTGTTTCTTGTCAAGAAAGCTATGACAAACCTAGACAGAGAAATTACTTTGCCTGCAAAGATCCGTATAGTCAAAGCTATGGTTTTTCCAGTCATATATGAATGGGAGAGCTGGATATTTAAAAAAAAAAAAGGCTTAATGCTGAAGAACTCATGCTTTCTAACTGTGGTGTTGGAGAAAACTCTTGAGAGTCCCCTGGAAAGCAAAAGGATCAAACAAATCATTTTAAAGGAAATCAACCCTGAATAGTCTTTGGAAGGACTAATGCTGAAGCTGAAGCTCCAATATGTTGGCTACCTGATGTAAACAGCCCACTCATTGGAAAAGATCCTGATGCTGGGAAAATTTAAAGGCAGAAGGAGAAGAGAACAACAGAGGGTGAGATGGTTAGATGGCATCACCGACTCAATGGGCATGAACTGGAACAAACTCTAGGAGGTGGTAAAGGACAGAGAAGCCTGGCATGCTGCAGACCATGGGGCTGCAAAAAATCAGACAAGGCTTGGTGACTGAACAACAACAAAAGAGTGTTATAAAAAGTTTCAAACATATAACTCATTGCACAGAATCCTATACCTTGAGAATCTGAAACATTAATATTTGCAGGTAGTACCTGGAAGAAAAAAAATATGCTTTTAAAAAGGATAGAATACATTTCCAAATTATATAAAAGACATTTTTTTCCCCACTAAATCAAGACAGCATGTACTAATGAAATGCCATGAGTTATCTTTCAGTGTGTTTGCAATATAACAGTTACCATGCCCACATTTCAATCTTGGTTTGCTTATGTAACCCATCCACATGACAAACTTTACTTAACTGTTTCTGAATAAACATATTTTTGTTAGGATCTCTGAATGCCCAAATGCATTTTTAAAGTTTCATCACTATGAAAACAGAATATTTCTGTGGTTGGGATATTTTGATCTTGGTTGGTTTGGTTATAAAGACAAGAATCTAATTTTAAATGAAAATACGTGTTTGGAGTCTGAACTTATTTTTCTGCATTGATGGAATGATAGATGAACAGATTTATATTAAAAGTATTTTAATTAAATGACATGTTATGTGTTATTAAATCAGAACATAAAGATAAACTTAAGTTTCTTAAAAGTCAACACTGTTCTCTCTTGCTTCTTGTTCTTTTTCTTTTTAATACACAATATTTTGTTTCATTATTATTATTTTTTGCTTCTCCAAGCAGCATGCAGGATCTTAGTTCCCCAACCAATGATCAAACCCCAGCACCCTACAGTAGGGAGCACAGAGTCATAACCACTGGGATACCAGGGAAGTCCCTGTCTCTCTTTCACGATTGTACAGTAAAGCACTTAATGTATCATAGACAATAATTACATGTTAGACTGAGTAATAGAATTTTTGGATTAGTTTACTCTCTCCCCTTTACATGGGTCAGAAGAAGATATGAAAAAAGTAGGGCACACACAAGTAAAAGTAGTTTGAAGAATCAATCCACATGTCAGATACTTAATAGCAATTTATACAGATTGTTTCTATTAATCTGTAATGTGGCCTTCTTGTTCAGAATGGTGGTAGATATGGTCTGTCTCTTCACACAAAATGTCTTCCTCAAAGAAAAGAGAATTCTCAAAAATCTTGAAATTGTTATAACATCTTATTTTCTCTTTCAATAATAAATGAGTTGACAAAAGCTTAGACAGGTGTCCATCTTTATAGCTATATTAGACTCATTTATATTTTTACCTTTTACATTTTACTTGGTCACTTTACCAAGTCATACATTTCTATATTTTAGAGGTAAGGTTGGAAATGTCCAAAGGAAAATATATAAAGTCGATTGATAGGAAAGTAAACTATGTTTGGGTGACATCAAATTTATGAAAATGTAGGAAAAGCAAACAATCAAAGCACTGTGAAGTAAAGAACTTACTGTTAATACATGCACAGCATTGCTACAAAATATTGTCTGAAATTCAATGAAAAATATAGGGAAGAAAGAGTGGACATTTTCGAGTCAGAAAGACATATTTTCAAATCACTTTCAATAAACTTAATTTAGACCAAGGCATTTAGCCCATAATGGAGAGACCAGAAATAAGGTATTGAAAATGCCTCTAGTAATGATTCTATTCATTTGCAGTTATCAAAGTTATTCAGAAGTATAAACATAAATTTTGCACATTTTGGCAGGTTCCTTGTTACTTTGAATCACATCTCTGTAATGGCACCTTTAAATAAAGCATACTATGTTCCCAAACATATTTTAGAACATGATTACAGTAGATTAACATATTTTAAAAAATTAGTTGAAATGGGTTTATTCATAAAATATTAAAATGTGTGTTGAAAAAGGACCTACTTAAAGAACCAAAGAGACCTAGGGATAAATGAAAAAGTTCTTCGTTTTACTCCCATCACATGTTCAGTTACTGTTGTGTGACCAGTACAGCAGGAGTCTCTAATTCTCCACTTAATCAGAGATCCTAGAAAACACATCCTGAAAAAAAGAAAACCCAACATCATAGACTCTGATTTATTTTGTCCTGTAAAGATAACAGTCAATTTTACATTTGCTATTGGACAATGGAGCTGTGATGGGTGTTTATTTGCAAGATGTTGATTTTCAGTTTGATTGCTTAAAAGTAAAGAGACCAGAACACCAACTTTTCCTTTTGAATCATTCAGTGAAGAAGGCAAGTTTTGACTAATTATCTTCAGTGAAAGAATGTGAAATTGATTTGTGCATTTTGGCTATGGTTCAAAATTCAAAGAATCAGAATGCATGGAAGTTTCAGAAATGTTATTAAAAACGTGATTTAGACCTGAGGTATTTTTTTTTTTCCCAGACAGACCTCCAGGTAATACATGTAATGAAGGTTGGGAGCAAAGGATACCGTCTCTTTGTCTACTGGGCAACTAAAGCATAAAGTGGTAAATTATTTCATACAGTTCACTTCATACAGACAAGAACCTCTAACTTTGTTCCAGTAGGAAACAAAACAAATATATATCATATTTCTAGCTAGTCTACCCTCTCCCAACAAGAAATATTAAAACTCACTTTTTAAGATTAAGTGATATGACTCATTCACAGGGAAAACCCAAGTAATTACAGTATTTCATATGTTATTGTCAAAACAGTTTGCATAATAACTGCTAATACTTTGCATTAAAGACTATATGTGTGTGATGAAATATAAAACTGGTTGTTTCAAGTGTGTGTGTATATATATATATATGTGTGTGTGTGTGTGTATGTGTATATATATATATACATGTATATGTATACATATATATATATATATATATACATTTGTAGACTTCCCAGTTAGTGCTAATGGTAAAGAACTGCCTGCCATTGCAGGAGATGTAAGACATGAGGGTTTGATCCCTGGGTCAGAAAGACCCCCTGGAGGAGGGTATGGCAACCCACTCCAGTATTCTTGCCTGGAGAATCCCATGGAGAGAGGAGCCTGGTGGGCTATGGGGCTGGGGACCCCTATGGGGTCCATAGGGTCTCAAAGAGTTGGACATGACTGAAGTAACTTAACAATTATATATGCATTATATTCTTTGAAGCCAAAGATAGAGGACCTCTATACAGTCAGCAAAAACAAGACCAGGAGCTGACTGTGGCTCAGATCATGAACTCCTTATTGTAAAATTCAGATTTAAATTGAAGAAAGTAGGGAAAACCACTAGACCATTCAGGTATGACCTAAATCAAATCCCTTATGATTATACAGTGGAAGTGACAATTAGATTCAAGGGATTAGATTTGATAGACAGAGTGCCTGAAGACCTATGGTTGGAGGTCCTGACATTGTACAGGAGGCAGTGATCAAAACCATCCCCAAGAAAAAGAAATGCAAAAAGATAAAATGGTTGTCTGAGGAGACCATGCAAATGGCTGAGAAAAAAAGAAGCTAAAGGCAAAGGAGAAGAGGAAAGATATATCCATTTGAATGCAGAGTTCCAAAGAATAGCAAGGAGAGATAAGAGAGTAATTAGCTTCCAATTAGTATAAATAAATGAAAAAAGAAAAAAAAAAAAAGAGACTTCCTAAGTGATCAATGCAAATAAACTGAGGAAAGCAATAAAATGGGAAAGATTAGAGATCTCTTCAAGAAAATTAGAGATACCAAGGGAACATTTCATGCAAAGATGTGTACAATAAAAGACAGATATGGTATGGACCTAACAGAAGCAGATGTAGCAAGAATACAAAGATCTAAAAAAAAAGATCTGAATGACCCAGATAACCATGATGGTGTGATCCCTCACCTAGAGTCAGACATCCTGGAGTGCAAAGACAAGTGGGCCTTAGGAACCATCACTACAAACAAAACTAGAGGTGATGGAATTCCAATTGAGCTATTTGAAATCCTAAAAGATGATGCTGTGAAAGTGGAGCGCTCAATATGCCAGCAAATTTGGAAAACTCAGCAATGGCCACATGGCTGGAAAAGGTCAGTTTTCATTCCAGTCCCCAAAAAAGTCAATGCCAAAGAATGTTCAAACTATCACACAATTGCACTCATTTCACACATTAGCAAAGTAATGCTCAAACTTTTCCAAGCTAGGCTTCAACAGTATGTGAACCAAGAACTTCCATATGTTCAAGCTGGATTTAGAAAAAGCAGAAGAACCAGAGATCAAATTGCCAACAGCTGTTGCATCATAGAAAAAGCCAGAGAATTCCAGAAAAACATCTAATTCTCCTTCATTGATTACACTAAATCCTTTCACTCTGTGGATCACAACAAACTGTGAAAAATTCTTAAAGAAATGGGAATACCAGATCACCTTACCTGCCTCCTGCAAAATCTGTATGCAGGTCAAGAAGCAATGGTTAGAGCCAGACATGGAACAATGGACTGGTTCCAAATTGGGAAAGGAGTATGTCAAAACTGTATATTGTCACCCTGCTATTTAATTTATATGCGGACTACATCATGCAAAATGCCAGACTGGATGAAGCACAAGCTGGAATGAAAATTGCCAGAAGAAATATCAATAACCTCAGATATGCAGCTGATACAACCCTTATAGCAGAAAGTGAAGAGGAACTAAGGAGCCTCTTGATGAAAGTGAAAAAGGAGAGTGTAAAAGCTGGCTTAAAACAAAACATTCAAAAAACTGAGATCATGTGATCTGGTCCCTTCACTTCATGGCAAACAGATAGGGAAACAGTGGAAACAATGACAGATTTTATTATCTTGGGCTCCAAAATCACTGCAGATGGTGACTGCAGCCATGAAATTAAGATGCTTGCTCCTTGGAAGAAAAGTTATGACCAACCTAGACAAAATATTAAAAAGCAGAGATATTACTTTGCCAACAAAGGCCTATATAGTCAAAGCTATGTTTTTTCCATTAGTCATATATGGATGTGAGAGTTGGACCATAAAGAGGCTGAGTGACAAAGAATTGTTGCTTTTGAACTGTGGTGTTGGAGAAGACTCTTGAGAGTCCCATGGACTGCAAAGAGAGCAAACCAATCAATCCTAAAGTAAATCAGTCCTGAACATTCATCGGAAGGACTGATGCAGAATCGCCAGTATTTGACCACCTGATGCAAAGATCTGACTCATTAGAAAAGATCCTGATGCTGGGAAAGATTGAAGGCAGAAAGAGAAGGGGAAGATAGAGGATGAGATGGTTGGATGGCATCACTGACTCAATGGACATGAGTTTGGGCAAACTCCAGGAGTTGGTGGTGGACAGGGAGGCTCAGTGTGCTGCGGTTCATGGGGTCACAAAGAGTTGGACATTACTGAGCGACTGAACAACAACAAGAACCACACACACACACGTATAATCACATATATTCCTTTAATATATGTGATTTTTAAATTTTTGTGTCAACTTGACTTGCCAAGAGTGTCCAGTGCTCAAATTAAAATTTATTTCTGATGTGTCTGTGAGGGTGTTTCTGGATGAGATTAGAATTTGAGACAGTGGACTCAGTAAAGTATTTGCTCTTCCCCAATGTTGGTGAGTCTGACTAGAACATAGGCAGAAGAAGGAGAAATTCACTCTTTTTTTCTGCCTTGCTGCTTTGGGTGGGACATTTTATTTACTCCTCTGCCCTTGGACTAAAATTTACATCATTGGCCCTCCTACTTCCTAGATCTTCAGATTCAAACTGAATCATACCACATACATTCCTTGGTCTCCAGGTTGTAGATGGCAGATTGTGGGACTGTTAGTTTCCATGACCACCTAAACCCATTCCTCATGATAACTCTACCTACCTACCTATTTATATATCCTTCTGGTTCTGTTTTTCTGGAAACAATGAATAATACAATAAGTGTATAACTACAAATTTAAATTTAAGTATTATGTTTTCAATCCTTCCTTTCTGATAATGAGTTTATGTTTTTAACAAAGATTATTTCTTTAACAAAAATATTAAATTTTGTTTAAGTTAAAATTTTAATTTTAAAATTTAATTTATTGAATTTAATTATTTTTTAAAAAATTTACAAAAAATATTAGTTTAAGCCACTTCATATTTTACCAAAGTAAGTTCATTAATAAAGTGAATATGTAATAAATTAATTTCTGCTAGACAATATAAGAAACACAAATCTACAACAGTATGTCACAGTTAAGAATAGAAACAAGTTATAGGCTGTTATCTATACCTACAAATAGGGATATATTCATAAGAAACAATGCATAAAAAGGTAAAATATGAATATACCTAGAATGCCACTTCTAATGCTACCACGGTACTGAAAGAATTTACATTTCAGAAGACAAAATTATATACTGGGGAACCATTCATTCAGATACATGTTATCATTGTTTTCTTCTTGTTGAAGGTCAGAGGTTAGAAAATGAAGAAACTGCTGACTAGCCACATGGAAATTATTGCTCATTCTCTAGTCCCATGAAAACAATTTTTCCATTAAATTATATATGCAAATTGGCTTTTAAATACTGGAATGTGAAGTTGTTATTTCTCTACTAGAAATTTTGCTTGGCAAACCTATCAAACATCTTTCACAGAGTTTCTCAGATTCTTTCAGCATCACTGTCTTCATAACCCTCAGTCCCTTTCTCTGTTTCAGGTACTGCTGCCTCCTCAAAAAAGACCCAAATCTTCTAGTACCTTCTAGATGGAATTGAAAGGCTATTTAGCAAGACATACACTCTGGCTTCCTGCTACTGCCAAATGCACCAGCTAATGCAATCCTAGAATAGTAGTGTTAATCCTGTCATAAGATAATATGAATAAAGTGGCGTTGGACGTCAGATAGAACAGGGAAATGAACAATCTCTTTTTTCCTCTCTTGTTGTTCAGTCAGTAAGTCATGTTTGACTCTTTGCAACCCCATGGACTGCAGCACACCAGGCTTCCCTGTTCTCCACTATCTCCTGGAGTTGGCTCAAGTTCATGCCCCTTGAGTTGTTGATGCCATCCAACCACCTCATCCTCTGCTGCCCTATTCTTTTTTTCCTCCCCATGTAGGACTGTTTGAGGGCATCATCTCTCCATACAGTCTGGCTTATGGCATCCTGATGGCTAGGGAGGTGAAAGTGCCAACTGTGTCTCTTCCAGACTCAACAAGAAGCAGTGGCTAGTGTACTAACACATCACCTTGCATTCTCTCTATAACGCACCTTGTCTTATTTCTACCTTGCTGGGATTATTCTTTACTAATTTAAGGTTATTGTTGGCTATTCGTCTCATGGTCCACTGTCTGGCAAATCTGGGAGTAAAATAGCATATAATCTCTGGATCTGAGAAATCACAAGAGTTTGTTCCCTTAATGCATTCTTACTTTCCCAACACCTTACCTGGAGATTCACCTACATGATTTGTGAATGTAACAATTTTGGGATATGATACCAAAGGATATTTTTATTGCCTTTGGGAGAGAATGAGGGACAGGGAATCCTGGCATGTTGCAGTTCATGGGGTTGCAAAGAGTCAGACATGACTTGGCAAATGAACAACAACAACAACATAAAAGGCTATGCCTCTTCTCACAAAAACTTCGGTCCTTAATTCTATCATTTCTCATCACTGGCCTTGACTAATAAAATCGAGTCATATATTTATTTGCCAAACATTTATTAAGCACTTACATGTGCCAGGCACTGTGCTAGATATCAAGGCACAAAAAGAATGTGATGTAGTGCCAAGCTTCAGATGCCATACCTCAAATATACTGTTTATAGTTTTCAAATACAAGGACAAACAATGACACAGATTTTTACCTGGATTGCAGTAGTAACAGAAAAGGAGTCAGAGAATGACAAAACATACAAGTTATTTTAGGAAATAAGAATGCAAGATGCAACTTGTCAGACAGAGGAACCAGAGATCAAATTGCCAGCATTATTTGGATTGAAGAGGAAGCAAGGGAATCCAAGAAAAACATCTACTTCTGCTTCACTGACCACAAGAAAGACTTTGTGTGAATCACAACAGGCTGTGGAAAATTCTTAAAGAGATGGGAATACCGGATCACCTTACCTGTTTCCTCAGAAATCTGCATGCAGGTCAAGAAGCAACAGTTAAACCAGACATGTAACAACTGAGAGGTTCAAAATTGGGAAAGAAGTACTACAAGGATATATATTATAATCCTGTTTATTTCACTTATATGTAGAGTTCATCATGCAAAATGCTAGGCTCGGTGAATTACAAGCTGGAATTAAGATTTCCTGGATAAATATTAACAACCTCCGATATGTAGATAATAACACAGTAATGGTAGAAAGTGAAGAGGAACTAAAGAGCCTATGGAAGAGGGTCAAAGAGGAGATTGAAAAAGCTAGCTTGATAATCAGTTTTCAAAAAACCAAACAAACAAACAAAGATCATGGCATCTGGTCTCATCACTTCAGGGCAAGTAGAAGGGGGAAAATTGTATGCAGTGACAGAATTTATTAATATTTTCTTGGGCTCCAAAATCACTGTGGATGGTGATTGCAGACATGAAATTAAAAGACACTTGCTCCTTCAATAAAAAATAAATTAATTTAAAAAAAGACACTTGCTCCTTGGAAGGAAAGTTATGACAAACCTAGACAGCATATTTAAAAACAGAGACATCACTTTGCCAACAAAGGTCCAAATAGTCAAACTATGACTTTTCCAGCAGTTGTGTACAGATGTGAGAGTTAGACCATAAAGAAGGCTGAACACCAAAGTATTGATACTTTCAAATCATAGTGCTGGAGAAGATTCTTGAGAGACCCTTGAATAACAAGGAGATCAAACCAGTCAATCTTAAAGGAGATTAACCCTGAATATTCATTGAAAAGACTGATGCTGAAGCTGAAGCACCAATACTTTGGCCACCTGATGCGAAGAACTGACTCATTGGAAAAGATTCTGGTGTTGGGAAATATTCAAGGCAAAAGGAGAAGGGGGTGGCAGAGGATAAGATAGTTAGATATCATCACCAACTCAGTGGACGTGAAGTTGGGCAAACTCTGGGAGACAGTCAGGGACAGAGGAGCCTGATGTGCTGCAGTCCCTGGGTTCAAAGAGTAGGACGTGACTTAGCAACTGAACAACAATTACAATGTCATTTGTTGTCAAAGATACACATTAGGAGGGATAAAAGCTAGTTTCCAAAATGGCGATCTTATTGTCCAGTTTCATAGTTCTGTCAGTGGAGTAGAAATTCAGGTTTCAAGAGGGACAAATGGAAGATTCTATTTGGACCAATTCCACATGAAGAACATCTTGTTACATCCCTTTCAAGAACTGCTTCTCTCCTTGCCTGTTTCACCTGGATTTCACTGTTTTGAGAATCACTTCTTTGAGGTGCAAGGTCCTCCTTCTGTAAACTCTCAGAGTGCCCTGTGATTCCATTTCCATAGCATCTCCACGTTTCGGTGCGATTACATTTTTAATGTCTGCATTTCCTAGTAAACTGAACTTCCATCTGGGGATACTTGCATCTATGTTGTTTATAATGTTATAACTGTGGCAGCACTTAAGTAGACACTTTAAAATATTCAGTGAATGCCCATGTAAAGTTGTGCAGAAGAAATCATGGTTACAACAAGTACCATTTATGCAGTGGCCCTCAGCTCAGTTCTGGAGAGCTGTTCAGTCACATTTTGAGTAACTCTTGATCATCCAGCCTTTAATCTCTAACACACTTTTGTGAAAACCATCCCTAAATCAAGTGTGCTAAAGGGCAATGCAATCTATGACAAGCACCTCTTACAGAGTCCTGCTGTAATATAACATTTAGGTGACTATATATTGAATGAAGGGATAGACAAAACAGTATACACATGTGTTAAACTTCTATTTGTAGCACATAGGGTCCTTCAGGTTTTCGTAGTCTCTCTGAGCAAAGCAGAGTTCCTGATCCTGATTGACTCACATCATACAGTATCTCAGCCCCAACGACTATGCAGCCACTCTTTCCATAGGCTCAGATTTCAGAAGATCAACTGAGGATGGGGATGTATTTTCTAGCCGTAAAAACATAATTGTTTTAGATTTGCACACAGTGTTGATGTCAAACTAAAGTCTGCAGAATTCTAGAGATATATAAACTAGAGTTTATCAGTCTGCAGAATCCTAGAGATATATAAACTAGAGTTTATAAGTTTTGAATGTGATTTTTGAATGCATATATTTATATTTTAATAATTATCTGAAATTAACATATTATGGAAAAAGAAAGAATATTAACCAGGATTTCCAGTTTGTGACTGCGTTTGGCATTTACAATTACTTTGTCCTCAAGAGTATACTAATTACAGGTTGTAGAAAATCTATTCCTTGGAAAATAACAGAGGGGGATGGCAGACTTCATATGTACTTAATGCAGGTAAAGACCATCAGTCAGGATCTGGAAGAAGGACCCATGTTTATAAGCAGTTTGTTTGAACAAAACAAAACTCTAATCCTTATATCACTTTTAGAAATTCTGAGTTCAGAGATAAGTAGCCCTGCAGAAGCAGATTTTTGACTGGGTGACCTTAACAAAAGCAGGGTGTTTTCTGGAGTGAGGCTTTTGCTGATGAGCTGGTTTTTTGGAGCATGTGTCTGTCAATTATTAACAAGTTTTCAGAGGGGTGTGTGGAGAAACCTCAATGGGTTTGTTTTATGACTGGTCTTTAGTTGTTACCACATGTAATGAATTGGGATGATTCCCTGGTAGCTCAGCTGGAAAAGAATCTGTCTGTACTGCAGGAGATTCTGGTTCAATCCTGGATTGGGTAGATCCCCTGGAGAAAGGAAATGCTACTCATTCTAGAATTCTTGGACTTCCCTGGTGACTCAGTTCATAAAGAATCTGCCTGCCATGCTGGAGACCTGGGCTCAATCCCTGGGTTGGGAAAAATCCCCTGGAGAAGGGAATGGCTACCCACTCCAGTATTCTGGCCTGGAGAATTCCACGGACTGTGTAGTCCATGATGTTGCAAAGAGTCAGACACGACTGAGCTACTCTCACATGTAATGAATGGGCTTCCCAGGCGGCACTAGTGGTAAAGAACCTGCCTGCCAGTGCTGGAGATAATGAGACACAGGTCTGATCCCTGGGTGGGAAGATACCCCGGAGGAAGCAAGGCAACCCACTCCACTATTCTTGCCTGGAGAATCCCCATGGACAGAGGAGCCTGACAGGCTACAGTCCATTGGGTCACAAAGAGTCAGACAAACTGAAGTGATTTAGCACACATGCACATGTAATGAATAATTAGTAATTTCCATTCTTGAAATGAGGTATAGAAACATTTTTTTCTCATCAGCTCCATTTTTCCTCTAGCATCAGGGATGGATTTTCATAACTATTGTTGACTCTTCTTTAAGTTGACATCTTACTTGAAGGTGACTGTTTTTCAGTTTCAGTGCTGACAAACATGATTTCACTTTATTATTATTATTATATCATTTGTTGTCTCTTCTGTCAGAGTGGATCCTGAAGCTTTTAAGGCTTTGGGCAATAGACATTCAATGACAATGACATACCACAATGATTCAAATTATTGAAAGGAGGGTCAGAAAAGTGCTTGGGATCAATGCCTTAAGATTTCCTATGCTTGACAAAGAAGACAAGCCATGGATCCTCACTAAGGTTTTCTTAGGTAGCAGGTTACCCTCTTTCTTTAGCTTAAACATGAGTGATTTAGCTCAGGTATGAATTGAATGTTCTACTTATCAGCAGTGTGAATCCAGGTACCACATGCCTTTTAACAGTTTTATTCCATTGTCTGTAATCATTTAAGCTAAGGAATTTAAATCACTTCTTCTGTCCTTCAAAAATTTGATGTAGTATTAACTGTCAGGCAAAGTGAGACTAATTTTTATAAAGCATCTATTTTCCAAATCCTATGTATAAAACTGTTTCCCTCTGATCCTGTTCTACCAGCTTTGTTGTTGTTTAGTCACTAAATCATGTTTGACTCTTTGTGACCCCATGGACTGCAGCACGCCAGGCTTCCCTGACACTTCACTATCTCCTGGAGTTTGCTCAAACTCATATCCATTGAGTCGAAGATGCCATCCAACCATTTCATCCTCTGTCGTTCTCTTCTCCTCCTGACCTCAATGTACCAACTTACATGTGTACTTTCAGGAAGCATTTCACCTTTTGAATCTATTTGTAAGAAGAGACATTCTACTAAAGAAGGCCAAGATTCATGGATTTTACATAATTTAACTATTAACATCCTAGAACGGTTTGTCATGACATGGAATTGACATCATTGAGATTGTGTTGCAGAAAAAAGAAAAGAACTCCCGAACCTCAAAAAGTAAATACATAAGTCAGTGAATCCATTTTGGGTTTTTTTTTTTTATTAGAACAGGGTCCCTGTTAAATTCCAGTCATATCAGCAGGCTAAGGGCATTGTGCTTAATTTATGTACTTGCACAGAAACTATTATTTTCTCATTTCTCATAGTAGAGTTCCAAAGATTTTCTCTCATTTATTTACCTTCTATGAGTTTTATGTATTTAATATTTAAAGTTTAGGTCTATCATCCTGTTTGAGTTAATTTGGGGATATGGTGTGAAGTAAGGACTGATGCTTATTTTTGTTCCATAAGTATATCAAAATTGTTACCATAATATGTTGAAATGGCATTTTTTTTTTTAAATGAAATGAAACCATCATAGTGTCTTGGTACCTATGCTAAAAAAAATCAATGGACCACATAGTTGGGGGTTTATTTCTAAACTTTATTTTCTTCCATTGATTGTATGTCCATTCTTTCACCAATAAAACACTAGTCTGATTTATGTAGTTTCATAATAAGTATTGAAATCAAGTACCATCAGTCCTCCAATTTATTCTTGGATTTTAAAATCATTTCAGGTATTCTATTCAATTTTCAGGGAAAAAAGAAAGACTGGGAATTTTGATTGAGATTTTAACAGTTTTTTTTTTTTAGCAATTTTAAACAATTTTTAAAACAATTTTTGATAATTGATGTCTTAATAGAACTGAGTCCTTTGATTCAACAACATTGTGTATTTCTTCATCTATTTATGTCTTTATAAATTTTATTAATCACAGTTATGCCATTTTAACTGAAGAGAGAACTTCATTATCTCTTGTCACATTTATTTCTAAATATTTTATGTTTTGGTATTCTTTTAAATTCTTTTAAACACAGAATTGTAAAAATTTATTTCCCAATTGTTAGTGGTGTAACTGATTTTTTATACATTAACTTTCATTCCTGTGATCTTCCTTTTGTGACCTTGCTTCTTTCCTTTCTTTCTTCCTCTTACCCTCTTTCCTTCCCATTTTTCTTCACAAGTTGTGCTTGTACTATACCCATGTGCTATGCTTGTCATAAAGAGAAAATCCATGTTTTAGTTTAGCAGCCACAGGACATTCAAGTAATGATTTTAACTAAGTAACTGGATGAGTAACTGGAGGGTTAGTGTCATACTACTTTACATACAATGATAGACATTCTTCTAGGAATAGAATTGACTTCATTTAACAAATACTATCAGGTAAGAAAGTTCTTATAATTTACCTCCTATTGTTTATTTAAAAGATAGCATTGAACAATATATTCAAATTTTTGAACAGCATTTATTTTACATGAATTAATGAATAATAGAAAATACAAGAAAATAAAAGAGAGGATCAATTTTGGGGACTTTCACTTTCCCTTCTAAAAATGTCTTCTTGCATTGTGAACATGTGGTGTGAGCTTCTTTTTTCTTTAAAAGTTTTAAACTGCAATCAAAAGTAATTTACATAAAAGACAGCAGGTAAGAACATTTTGCAGTGCATTTTTCCTTCATACAGGAAGAGAAAGAGAGAAGGAAAAGAAAAGAAAAACATCAAAGAGTTTATGAGGTCGTTTCTGAAACAAAGTCGCACATTAAAAAACAGCCCTTGGCTTTTGATGGAATATCACTTAAAGTTATCCAGGTTCCATGGAATGCATTTAAGGCACTACAGCAGATGGGGTGTTGAGTAACATCTTGAGCTAATTTATTTTTGAAGTACACAATGAGTTTTTATGATATAATTGAATTAGCGAGTCAAAGGGACTATCTTTCTCCTGTTATTTTATCGTTACCTTGTAAAAAGTATTGGACTATCTGTGGAATTATTTTTATAATATGCGGGCTATACACTTAAATCAACATCAAGTGTATAAAATAAAAAAAAACTTATCTTTGGTTTAATTCCAAGAATAGGCAAAGACAGTAAATAATAAAGCTGCTATTGAGATGTTGCTAAGCCAACCAGCTTTTCTGGCATTGAACAAAGTTTTAGTTGATGTTATGGTAGAATTTGAATTTCGTATTGTATTTATATATTAAATAGTAAAACGACTTGAATTTTTCATGAAAAAGTACACCTTCCATCTGTTCTCCAGCTTCTGCTGTATAGAGACAGAGAACAAACTTAAGTTAAAAAATTAACTACCTGAAGTGAATTTATTAATAAAAAGGAGTGTGAGGGTTGCTTAAAATCTCAAGGGCTCCTACTTTCAGTTTTGATCAGGAAAAAACTGGAAAAATAATATGAATAAACTGACAGCATATTGGCATTCATCTTTCTAATGATTCATCATAAAATGTGTACCTTCTATAGTGTCAGTTGCTTAGTGGTATGAGACTGCAACCTCATGGACTGTAGCCCACCAGGCTCCTCTCTCCCTAGGATTCTCCAGGCAAGAATACTGGAGTGGGGAGCCATTCCCTTCTCCAAAGGATCTTACGAAAAAAAATGTTCAAAAAACTTTACATGAAAAAGCCAAATAATACTGACCAAGTATGATCTTGAGGAATGCTTGTCTCCAGATTCAACTTCATATTTTCTGTTGCATGTATAAAAACATAAAACAGCATATTTTCTTAGAATAAATTACATTAAAATCCTGCAATGCATTTGGGGAATCTTGGAAGCTCAATGAGAAACAGTGAAGGAAAGAACATACATCACTCTTTTCTGCCTGTGATGTTGTCACATCTCCTAAGAAGAGACTTTGAAGCAGAAACCCTGAATGCTCTTTGTTCTTTATGTGGAGTCCAATTTTCTTTTGGATTCCCAAGACGTAAGGTTTTCCCTGGCATACAGAAGTTATCGCGAGACATGGAGGAGCAGGGGCACCTGTCATAACCGCTCGGTAGATGTGAGGATGACAGGTAAGTTGTCAGCATGCACGTTGCGTTCCTTCCGCTGTCGCAGCCTGGCAGCTTCTGTACACTTTTTATTGTGCAGGTGCTCTCTTTTGGCAGACGTGTTCAGATAATAGAGCAATCCAACCAAAACATCAGTGAGACTCCCTGACAGAACATTTGCTGCTTTGGGAACATTCGCACTTACCATATGGCAAGGGCATCTTAGGCGATGAGACAGTGATTATTTGAGTTTCCTTCTTTGAAAAGCAGGCAGGATTTATTATGGTGAAAATGCACACATTTTAAGACAATTTATAAGGTAGTTGCACAGTTAAATCAAAGAGAAGTGTGAGCTTTAAATACCATGATATCTAAGGAATGTGTTATCATCTTATCATTCTTTTTCTACTTGAATTATTCCTAAAATCACAATAATGTACGCTAACATTTAAAAAATTGCATGAGTTTATGTCAAGTGTTGGTGCATCAACAAACAATACACACACACACACACATACATAATCTATACTGGCTTATGGAGGTTCATTGTTTCTATTAATTATCTCTCTCTGGGTCTGCCATGGTTCTGCTCCAAGTCAGTCTTACCCTAAGATGAAGACTGCAGAGTGGTCTTATCTAGAATACAGTAAATCTTCTAGCAGGGAGAAAGGAGATGCCCAGAGGATATAAACCTGACTCCCAAAACTTCTGCTGCTGGGCATTGGTACACGTTACATTGTGTGTGTGTGTGTGTGTGTGTGTGTGTGTGTGTGTGCGCACACACACGCACACACATGCTTAGTCACTTACTAGGGTCTGACTCTCTACAGCCCCATGAACTATTAGCTGCCGGATTCCTCTGTCCATGGAATTTTCTAGTACCAATGTACTGGAGCAGGTTGTCATTTCCTACTCCTAGAGATCTTCCTGACCCAGGGATCCAACTAGTGTCTCTATGTCTCCTGCATTGGTAGGCAGATTCTTAATGGTTAGCATCACCTGGGAAGAGTGTGTTACATTGTCATCATTTAATTCGCCAAAACAAATCACAATGTAAGCCTGGTGCTGATCAATTTTGCCATATATTTATTCCTCCAAAGGGAAGGGCAGACTCATATGTAAATATAACATCTATACAGGGAGAAGTGTCTACAAATTTCAGGAAAATATATACATGGCTGAAGGTGATCATTATGTAGTTGCATGTAAGTTAAACAACTGATGCCTAATTCTGAACCCTGGCTCTGCCATTTACTTGACAAATGGTATTATCTATTCTATCAGACTTTCACTTGATATATAGATAAAAATCAAATAGCTATGACTACTATAATGGTTTATATTTGATTAAATCTATTAAATTGTGTGGCATAGTGAGATATATATATATATATATATAATTTCTGGCTGCACTTTTGAAAACCAAGAGACATCATGATTTCTTGAATGATATGCCATTTCTGCCCTTTTCAGTTCAAAAGAAGCACTTTTTTTTTGCTTGAGTCTTTGACTTATTTGAAAATAAATTAATGAAACTTTCACATATAAGGACCTTTTCATCAATATAGACATTTTCTATTGCTAGTGTGCTTATATCATCACGTAAGGAGAGTAGTATGTGCATCAACTGTCGCACACACATATGTTCTACATATACCTACAGTTGTAAGTAGAACCATCATCTCCTTGGGGTATGTAAAACAAAGGAGATTGGAACTGAGTTGCTACAATAGTCAGAGAGTATTCCTTATTTGTTTTGTAGGGTAGAAGGTAGATATGTCACCTACTAATCAATGGACTTGGCAGGCTGATTCTTTGAAAAGTACAAATTTAACTTTTCTTTTTTAACCTTGTGAAAATTTAGACAGAAGAATGCATTCCTGTTCTCCTCTATTCTTGGTACAATAAGAAATGAATCATCCAACTTTACTTTTTTAAACAATAGCTCATAGAAAGATCTTAAGCAATCTGTTTATCATAGTCATATTTATCTGGGAAAAAAATGCCTCCATTCAAAGTTGTTCTTATTCCAATGTTGGATTAGAGCTTTTCAATTTCATCCTGAATCATTTCTAAAACCTGATACTAGAATTACATTATTATTAACTTTTCACATATGTCACTGAGCATTTTTCATCCATTCTTATCTGGTCTCAAAAAATTCACTCACAGTATCACATCCAGGAGCTCCTTTTTATTTAGGAAATAGAATATTGTGTAGATACCATATGTGATTTCTTTTGATTGGATAGCCAGATCATCTGCCAAAGATTCCTTTCTTCCTCATGTAATAAATTGGTGTAGTTTAGGGAATAAGATGAAAAGATAGAAATTGGTCTTCATTAAAAATGTTGCTTTTAAAAAAATTCTTCCATCTCTCTCTACATGTCTTCAGAGAAGGAGAGGAAGTACAACAGGGATAGGGAGAGGGAAAGGGAAGGAGAGAGAAAGGAATATGCAGAAAGAAAAGGAGCCTGAATGTTTCCCATGGTTCTTATATCTAAGTGCTGTGATGTCCACATACCTCATGAGAACCTTGAGCTCATGGGTGGAAAAGCAAAGAAGAGTGGACTAACCCATGGAACCAGCAGGTGGAAGCGGTCCCTGCAGCTGTTCTATGTGTCTCTAAGGACTTTAAATGGTCCTTGTTATGTGTGTACACAGTCTTATTTTATTTAAATAACATCTGTTAATGTAACACTGTCTACAATGTTCCTTTCCATGTGGTTTCCGTTCTACCCTGTGGTCCCTCAGTTTGATGTCAGAATAGTCATGCTGCTTTGGGGAATTCAATAAAGACAAAGTTGCATTTAGACATATTTTATTTAGTTTGGGATTTGTTTGGATATAAGTGAAGTAGGAGATAGATGGGCCCCTGGGCTGGACAAACAGTGTTGTCAACTGGAGTATACTTGAAGCTTTGTTCCCATCTACGCTCCAAGGACAAAGCTAGTGGCAGAAGCTGAGCTCTGCTGAAGTAAAGAGATAAAGTGACCACTCCTGAAGTCAAGGAAAACTTCTGTGTCTGTATATGCGAAGGAAGGCTCCTTGGGAGTCAAAAAGGGAGAGGGCACCACCCCATAATAAGTGTGGGCCTGAATAATAAGTGTGGTAATTAATAGGTATATTTAAATGATTGTTAGCTGTTCTATCCTGAATATTTCTGACCACACGGTGCAGATTAACCTGTCATGAAGATGCCAAACCACCCTCCCCCAAAGTATAAACATACACAAAGCATCAGAGAAGTGAAGAAATAAGATATTAAAGTCCTAAATCAATAACTAAACTGTAGGAAAGTCTTCCAGTCACTAGTTATATAAAATCACAAGCATAGAATTATATTCTCATAGGTGCCACTACAGAAGAAGTTTTCTATCAAATGCTCTTAGTTATGCAATTTTTATAATTACCAGTTCAGTTCAGTTCAGTTGCTCAGTCATGTCCAACTCTTTGTGACCCCATGGACTGCAGCACGTCAGGCTTCCCTGTCCATCACCAACTCCTAGAGCTTGCTCAAACTCATGTCCATTGAATCGGTGGTGCCATCCAACCATCTCATCCTCACTCATCCCCATCTCCTCCTGCCTTCAATCTTTTCCCAGCATCAGGGTCTTTTCCAAGGAGTCAGTTCTTTGCATCAGGCAGCCAGAGTATTAGAGTGTCAGCTTCATCATCAGTCCTTCCAATGAATATTCCGGACTGATTTCCTTTAGGATGGTCTGGTTGGATCGCCTTGATGTCCAAGGGACTCTCAAGAGTCTTCTCCAACACCACAGTTGAAAACCATCAATTCTTTGGCACCCAGCTTTCTTTATATTCCAACTCTCACATCCATACATGACTACTTGAAAAACCATAGCTTTGACTAGATGGACCTTTGTTGGCAAAGTAATGTATCTGCTTTTTAATATGCTGTCTAGGTTGGCCATAGATTTTCTTCCAAGGAGCAAACCTCTTTTCATTTCATGGTTGCAGTCACCATCTGCAGTAATTTTGGAGTCCAAAAAAATAAAATCTCTCACTGTTTCCATTGTTTCCCCATCTATTGCCATAAAGTGATGGGACCAGATGCCATGATCTTGGTTTTCTGAATGTTGAGTTTTAAGCCAATTTTTTCATTTTCCTCTTTCACGTTCATCAAGAGTCTCTTTACTTCTTCTTTGCTTTCTGCCATAATGGTGGTGTCATCTGCTTATCTGAGGTTATTGATATTTCTCCCTGCAATCTTGATTCCAGCTTGTGCTTCATCCAGCCAGGCATTTTGCATGATATACTCTGTATATAGGCTAAATTATCAAGGTGACAATATACAACCTTGACATACTCTTTTCCTGATTTAGAACCAGTCTGTTGTTCCATATCCAGTTCTAACTGTTGTTTCTTGACCTGCATACAGACTTCTCAGGAAGCAGGTCAGGTGGTCTGGCATTTCCGTCTCTTTAAGATATCATACTATTTTCTCTTTTACTTTTCCATTTGAAAGCCATGAAAAATAGATAGGTCAAAAGTCTTGTGTTTTTACGGCATAAGTTTTTAACAATCATTTAAGCATCCAGTGTGTCTATACGTGAGTGAAAGATTTTAAGCATGCCGAGATATCACTTACATCTTAGCAAGATATTACCAGTAGCTAGTTAAGAGGATACAGATTTCTACATGATCAAATAATCAATAATACTAAAGCAAAAATTAAAGTATATTTTATTTAGAGTATATTATATTGCAAATCATTTTGTTAGCTGAAGAGTCAGAACACCTCCTCCTGTGGATCTTGGTTTTTGGTAATTTCACACAAAAGCACCTGTGGTCCAACCCATTGCAAGAGAGTTTATTGAGGAAAAGAGAGAGAACACCTCAAGAGAGAGGTGGGCCAGGCAAGAAAAACATTGGCTGCTGAGGGCCAGAGTGTAGAGTTTTTAAGGCAAAGGTTTTTGCATAATCCAGGAAACTGTTGATTGACAGTCTTGATGGCTGCAGGTTATAAAACTGGGGCTCTGCTGTTCAATTCCTTCCCATAATTCAGTCTGTTATAATTAGATGCATGTATTCATAGAAATTTATGAACATTTAATGAGCCCAATGGCCAGCAAATGGTGGCATAAGATGCATACATGTGCCAGACTGGGGAAAATACCTCCAGTCGTCCAGTAGGGGATTGTTTCAGTCCCCTACATTTTGGAGTATTGATGGGGATTTGTTTGGGGTGGGGTTGGTAAATAGCTTGGGGGGATTAAGCGGCTATTAGATGTTTAGCTAAAGGGACTGCCTTCTTGTTGATGATGGCTAGCTTCCTGCCCGACAATTTGAAGAAATAAGAATTATGCAGCCAAAAGATCAGACAATTATAATGTAGCTATAATATAGCTGTAAATAGTTGTTTAATAAAACATTATGTCATTATTTTGGATTTTATGATAATTTTGGTATTTGTTAGCTTTTAATATTCACCCTGTCATGATTTATTTACTTCACTCTGAATGAGTATTTACTTCTGTATCTGAATTTTGTATTTCAGTTTTGTAATCTTTTTCTTAAAAAAAAAGCTACAAAAAAATTATAGGTTCCACAAAGCCAAATATACTCTTGGCCAGTATTAGAGCACATCTGATGTAAAGAGATTTCTCTCATCAGTTTAGACCTCTTTTCCACCTTTTTCCAGTCTGCCAGAAGACTTCATGCTTCATATTTATTTTTTACTCCTGACCATTTTTCTTATTGTTTTTGCTTCACCTTTACTACCTCTGTTATCATCTTGGGCAACTTTAATAAAAGAATTAATAGATATACATATGAAAATAAAATTAGTTTCATATAACTGTCTAATGCTTTATACAATATTCATATTATGGCAGATGACATTCTTTCCTACAATTTCTGTGCATAATATAAATGACTGGACAGTGTTTTCATAGCAGTCCTAGCCAGAGATTAAGTCATTAGCAATTTTTGTAGGCACACAATTGTTCTAATATATTAAAAATATCTTTGAGGAGATACCCCACGTCCAAGGCCAAAGGAGAAACCGCAGCAAGATGGTAGGAGGGGTGAAATCACCTTTGGAATCAAACCCCATACCCACCAGAGACACTCAGAGGGCTCAAACATACCTTGAGTACCCCAGAACCCAGAGACCCCACAGGGACTGAGACAGCTGTGTTTGAGCGTCTCCTGTGGAGGTGTGGGTCAGCAGTGGACTGCTGCAGGGCCAGGGGCTCTGGGTGCAGCAGACCTGGGTGTGGCATAAGCCCTCTTGGAGGAGGTCGCCATTAACTCCACCATAGAGCCACCAGAACATACATGGGTCTGGGGGAAACAGAACTTGGAGGGCACAAACAAAACCTTGTGCACACCAGGACCCAGGAGAAAGGAGCAGTGACCCCACAAGAGACTGACCCTGACTTGCACGTGAGTGTCCAGGAATCTCTGGCAGAGGCGTGGGTTTGCAGGGGCCCTGAGCAGTGCTGCGGACACTGAGTGTAATAGTGTGTGTGTGGGAAATTTTGAAAGAGGTCACCATTGTATTCATTACCTCCGCCATAGTTTGGCCTCAGATCAAATAACAGGGAGGGAACACAGCTTGGCCCATCAACAGAAAATTGGGTTAAAGATTTACTGAGCATGGCCCTGCCCGTCAGAACAAGACCCAGTTTCCCCCTCAGTCAGCCTCTCCCATCAGGAAGCTTCCATAAGCCTCTTATCCTTCTCCATCAGAGGGCAGACAGACTGAAAACAACAACCACAAAAAATTAACCAATCTGATCACATGGACCACAGCCTTGTATAACTCAATAAAACTATGAGCCATGCCACACAAGACATATGGGTCATGGAGGAGAGTTCTGACAAAACATGGTCCGCTGGAGAAGGGAATGATAAAACAATTCAGTGTTCTTGCCTTGAAAATACCATGAACAGTAGGAAAAAGCAAAAAGATAGGACACTGAAAGATTAATTTCCCAGGCCAGTAGGTACCCAACATTCTACCGGAGATCAGCAGAGGAAAAACTCCAGAAAGAATGAAGAGACAGAACGAAAGCAAAAGCAACACCTAGCTGTGGATGTGACTGGTGATGGAGGTAAGTCTGATGCTATAAAGAGCAATATTGCATAGGAACCTGGAATGTTAGGTCCATGAATCAAGGCAAATTGGAAGTGGTCAAACAGGAGATGGCAAGAGTGAAGGTCGACATTCTAGGAATCAGCGAACTAAAATGGACTGGAATCGGTGAATTTAACTCAGATGGCCATTACATCTATTACTGTGGGCAGGAATCCCTTAGAAGAAATTGAGTAGCTCTCATGGTCAACCCTGTAAAGTTGTTCAGTCGTGTCCGACTCTTTGTGACCTCATGGACTGTAGCCTAGTAGGCTCCTCAGTCCATGGAATTTTCCAGGCAAGAATACTGGAGTGGGTTGCCATTGTCTTCTCCAGGGGATCTTCCCAACCCAGGGATCAAACCCGGGTCTCCCGCACTACAGGCAGACGCTTTACCGTCTGAGCCACCAGGGAAGCCCAAAGTCTGAAATGCAGTTCTTGGATGCAACAGAATGGTCTCTGTTCATCTCCAAGGCAAACCACTCAATATCACAGTAATCCAAGTCTATGCCCCAACCAGTAATGCTGAATAAGCTGAAGTTGAACAGTTCTATGAAGACCTACAAGACCTTTTAGAACTAACAGCCAGAAAAGATGTCCTTTTCATTATAGGGGACTGGAATGCAAAAATAGGAAGTCAAGCTATATCTGGAGTAGCAGGCAATTTTGGCCTTGGAGTACAGAATGAAGCTGGGCAAAGGCTAATAGAGTTTTGCCAAGAGAACACACTGGCCATAGTAAACACCCCCTTCCAACAACATATGAAAAGACTATACATATGGACATCACCAGATGGTCAACATCAAAATCAGACTGATTATATTCTTTGCAGTCAAAGAAGGAGAAGATCAATACAGTCAGCAAAAACAGGACTGAGAGCTGGCTGTGGCTAAGAACATGAACCCATTATTGCCAAATTCAGACTTAAATTGAAAAAAATAAGGAAAACCACTAGACCATTTGGGCATGACCTAAATCAAATCCCTTACAATTATACAGTGGAAGTGACAAATGCATTCAAGGGATTAGGTCTGATAGAGTGCCTGAAGAACTATGGATGGAGGTTCATGACATTGTATAGGAGGCAGTGATAAAGACCAACCCCAAGAATTGCAAGAAGGCAAGATGGCTATCTGTAGAGGACTTACAAATAACTGAGAAAAGAAGTGAAAGGCAAAGGAGAAAAGGAAAGATATACCCATTTGAATGCAGAGTTCCAAAGAATAGCTAGGAGAGATAACAAAGCTTTCCTCAGTGATCAGTGCAAAGAAATAGAGAAAAACAACAGAATGGGAAAGACTAGAGATCTCTTCAAGAAAATTAGAGTTACCAAGGGAATATCTAATGAAAAGATGGGCACAAGAAAGGACAGAAAAGGTATGGACCTAACAGAAGCAGAAGATATTAAGGAGAAGTGGCAAGAATACACAGAAGAACTATACAAAAAAATATTCATGATCCAGATAATCACAATAGTGTGATCACTCACCTAGAGCCAGACATCCTGGAATGTGAAGGCAAGTGTGCCTTAGGAAGAATCACTATGAAGAAAGCTAGTGTAGGTGATGGAATTCCAGTTGAGCTGTTTCAAATCCTAAGAGATGATGCAGTGAAAGTGCTGTACTCAATATGCCAGAAAATATGGAAAACTCAGCAGTGGCCACAGGATTGGAAAAGGTCAGTTTTCATTCCAACCTCAAAGAAAGGCAATGCCAAAGAATGCTCAAACTACCACACGATTGCACTCATCTCACATGTTAGCAAAGTGATGTTCAAAATTCTCCAAGCCAGGCTTCAAGAGTAGGTGCACTGTGAATTTCCAGATGTTCAAGCTAGATTTAGAAGAGGCAGAGAAAGAAGAGATCAAATTTCCAATATCCATTGAATCATTTAAAAATCAAGAGAGTTCCAGAAACACATCTACTTCTGCTTTATTGATTATGCCAGAGTCTTTGACTGTGTGGATCACAACAAACTGGAAAATTCTTAAAGAGACTGGAATACCAGATCACCTGACCTGCCTCCTGAGAAATCTATATGCAGATTAAGAAACAAGAGTTAGAACTGGACATGAAAGAGCAGACTGGTTCCAAATCTGGAAAGGAGTAAGTCAAGGCTGTATATTATCACCCTGGTTATTTAACTTATATGCAGGGTGCAGCATGAGAAGTGCTGGACTGGAGGAAGCAAAAGCTGGAATCAAGATTGCCGTGAGAAATGTCAGTAACCTCAGATATGCAGATGACACCACCCTTATGGCAGAGAGTGAAGAGGAACTAAAGAGCCTCTTGATGAAAGTGAAAAAGGGGAGTGAAAAAGTTGGCTTAAAGCTCAACATTCAGAAAACTAAGATCATGGCATGTGTTTCCATCACTTCATGGCAATAGATGGGGAAACAAGGAAACAGTGGCAGACTTTTATTTTGGGGGCTCCAAAATCACTGCAGATTGTGACTACAGCCATGAAATTAAAAGATGCTTGCTCCTTCCGAGAAAAGTTATGACCAACCTAGATAGCATGTTAAAAAGCAGAGACATTGCTTTGCCAACAAAGGCCTGTATAGTCAAATCTATGGCTTTTCCAGTAGTCACGTATGGATGTGAGAGTTGGACTATAAAGAAAGCTGAGCACCAAAGAATTGATGCTTTTGAACTGTGGTGTTGGAGAAGGCTCTTGAGAGTGCCTTGGACAGCAAGGAGATCCAACCAGTCAATCCTAAAGGAGGTCAGTCCTGAATATTCATTGGAAGAACTGATGCTGAAGCTGAAACTCCAACTCTTTGTCCACCTGATGCAAAGAACTGACTCCTTGGAAAAGACCCTGATGCTGGAAAAGATTGAAGAGAAGAGAAGGGGACAACAGAGGATGAGATGGTTGTATGGCATCACTGACTCAATGGACATGAGTCTGAGTAAACTCTGGGAGTTGGTGATGGACAGGGAAGCCTGATGTGCTGCAGTCCATGGGGTCGCAAATAGTAGGATGCAACTGAGCAACTGAACTGAACCAATTAAAAATATTTCCCCCATTTAAAAAAAATGCCATTCAATTTGCAGGGTAATCCTGTAAATAGAATAAAAAGAAATATATTTGAAAAATCTAAATATTTCATGATTCTATCTATAAACAACTCTTCATTACAGATTTGCCATTTTCTCCAGCAACTATCATGTTCCTGTCCAACCAAATATGATCTTATTTCCAAGTTGGCTGAAGGCATGAGGGCACAGTGTCCCTCAGCTTTCATTTCTACTTTCTGTAGTAACTGTCACTTCCCATTTTCCCTTGCTGTTTAATTACCATATTTCTCCATTCACCAAATTCATAACATGTACAATGATCAAGTTTAGGGCTTATTTAATCTTGTAGTTTAGTTGCTTTGTGAAAAAGAAGAAGACCTTGATCTTATCAGTAACTCAGATCCAAATTACATTTAAGGGGTCCTACTTCCCGAGAAGTTTCCCATGGACAGTTAATCAAGATATGTGGATTCTTGTTAACCTCAAAGTGTGACCCTTTCCTAACCCTTGCCTGTTTCAGTTATACGTTCCAGTGACACATCTTGCTGTGTCTGTCTTTGGGTGCTGGAAATTTCTGTCCACTGAATAATGTATGAATATTAAAATGAATCACAAATTATCTCCAAAAAGCATGAAATTCTGCCTAAAAATTAAAAAAAAAAATCATTGATGTTTTCCACCAGGAATTTACTCAGGAAAATCATGTATGTCTCATACCACTAGTACAAGGTCTAGAAAATACATTTCTGATATATATATATAATCATACACTCTTCTTGCTCTTTCCAAAGTTTGCAATATTCTTCATGTTAGTTAATGAAATGTCTTCTACCATAAGATGTTTTCTGTAATTAAGTTTTTGCCTATAAAAGAATAATCATTTATAGTTAGAGCTTTTATCAAGTAAACCAAAGAATTAAATGAAGTTGGTCTCACATTCTGAAAAAGGCTATCAATCCTCCAAACATATAAAACAGAAGTGTTAAGCTTTGGCAAATGCAACACACTTTCAAAATACCTGTCTGATATGAAGAAACTGTTTAGAAGAAACTCAGAACAATTAGCTTTCTGGGATTTAAACTATGGTATGTCTTTTGTGTCTGTTAATTAAATTATTATATAATTATCTTATGCAATTATTACATTTCTGGCAAATGTAGCTCTCTCCTGTATGTGACTTCATTTATCTGTTGCATATTCATCAAAAATATTGGACCATGTAATATTTATGATTAATGTGCTACACAGTTTTGACAAGTGACACATAAAAAACAGGATTTTAAAAAATAAGTGTAAGACTAAAATATCAAGGAATCAATAGGATCAGTCAGTCAGTTCAGTCGCTCAGTCGTGTCCGACCGACTTTTTGTGATCCCATGAACCGCAGCATGCCAGGCCTCCCTGTCCATCACCAATTTCCAGAGTCCACCCAAACCTATGTCCATCGAGTCAGTGATGCCATCCAACCATCTCATCCCCTGTTGTCCCTTTCTCCTCCTGCCCTCAATCTTTCCCAGCATCAGAATATTATGCTAAATTTAAGGATCTTCCCTCCTAGCTCAGCAGTAAAGAATCTGCCTGAAAGGCAGGAGACCTGGGTTTGATTCGGGAAGATCCCCTGGGAGAAGGGAATGGCAACCCACTCCAGTATTCTTGCCTGGAGAATCCTATGGACAGAGGAGCCTGGCAGGCTACAGTCCATGGGGTCACAAGAGTTGGGCATGACTTGGCGACTAAACCACCATCACCATGCTCAACTTATACACAGAAGGCATTTTAAATTATTTTTAGGGAAAGCATCACTCGTCCACACACTCAGAGAATCACAGAAATAAAAGGAAATAGCGTATATGCCTAGTGCAATTAAACTCATTTCATTTCTAATAGGTGTAATGACATTTGAATATTTAGTGAAGACAAAGCTTTAGCATCAAATATGAAACAGTATGGATGCTTATTGCATATGAAAAAGGCTATTCTGTTGTTAGTATTATTGGGTTTGGCAGTTTAGGCTAGAATCACTTGACTAAAGAATGTGAGGGAAATTGCCTGATATTCATTAGATACCAGAAAAACACAACATAGCTGCTAGAAATCTTTAGCACTTCAGGAGTAGGAAGAAGTAGTTATAGTTTAGCAAAGTGTTTTCAGGCACATAAAACTACTGCTAGAAGCTTAGTAATGTATAATATAAATTTCATAATTAATTTCCAATTGCAAATTATAACTCAGTTATTTGAAGAATCTTCATAAATGAGCTTATGCAATGAAAACAATCAATCAACCCCCCCAATATATTAAGTATCTGATTTATAATCTGTTTATAAGAATCAGTTTTCTTAATTAATCTATTCAATTGGTATACAAAGTAGACAATTCTGACATACTAATGAATGTATTAAAATGCTTTCTATGGATCAAATCAAATCCTCTCAGGAAACACAACAACTGTAACACATCTGTAGAGTCAAAATGCAAAATTATCACCAGGAAGTCAGAATACTGGTTGCTGGTTTCCAGGGTCTTATAAGGAGGAGGGAATGAGGAGGAGATGATTCATGGCTATGGGATTTTACTTTGGGAGTGATGAGAAAACTTCAAAAATAGGTGGAGTTAGTGGTTTCACAACATGAGAATGTACTAAATACCGATGAATTACTTACTTAAAATGGTTAATTTTATGCCTTGTGAATTTCATCTCACCATATTATTCTTTTTTATAAAAATGCAAAATCTCCATCAGATTTCCAGAATACACCCAGAGTCAGTTGTTCCTTATGAGTGCTGGTTTATGATGTACACTTATTAAGTCCAATTGTAGTCTTTCCATGGAGAAGGCAATGGCAACCTACTCCAGTATTCTTGCCTGGAGAATCCTGTGGACAGAGGAGCCTGGTGGGCTGCTGTCCGTGGGGTCGCAGAGAGTTGGACACGACTGAAACGACTTAGTGTGCATGCGTTGGAGAAGGAAATGGCAACCCACTCCAGTGTTCTTGCCTGGAGAACCCCAGGGATGGAGGAGCCTGTGGGCTGCCATCTCTGGGGTCGCACAGAGTTGGACACGACTGAAGCGACTTAGAAGCAGCAGCAGTAGTCTTTCTGATTTCTTTCATTATGCCAGGGAATTCTTTCTGATTTAAAGATTCCTAGGACTTAATAAAGTTGTCTTATTAACAAAAGGAGGGTATCAATAAAGGGCCAATGAATGAATAAATGTCATTTATTTTGATTTTACTAGTTTAAAATTCCAGGCTTTTGTATTTGCAAATATATTCAAGTGTTCTAAATAGACACAAGTTTCTTACAATAAAGCAAGCAGAAAGAGAGAAAGAATGATATTTTCTTATTATATTTGTTGATTGTGTCTCACTAAATTTGAACATTTTTAAACATTCTTTTAAAGACAGGTTCAGAAAGCCAAAATCTTCATACTAGGGTTCTATAGTCAGAATTTCCCAGTGCTGTGACCAACTTTCATTCATCATCAATGAAATAATTGATAAGAGTACTTGACTTCCAGGATTGACATAAGAAAAAAACATTTATATGTACATGTACATATACATATATATATGCATATGTGAGGGTAGATAGAATTTCCATTGGAAACTCTTGTTTACTTATTTTTAAAGGTAGAATAAAAACTATGTTTTGCTTTTGCAAAAATATTCTACTGCTGTTAGCTCTTCTATTATTGATCCTCATCATAATGAAGGGTAAAATGCATGGCATTATAGCCAGATTAACTAAATTTTAAATCCAACTCTTCTACTTCTGAAGTTAATATATAGCCAAGTCCCTTAAACTCTCCTTGCCTCAGTTTACCCATCATTAAAATGGACTATGACATTTATATTATTATATCTCAGTGATTAAATAAGATAAAATAAAATGCTTAAAATGTTTGAAATGACACTCAACAAGCATTAACTATTGTTTTTTTTGTTTTTTGTTTTTTTTTCCATTATGAACATTATAGTTTAGGCACCATATTTGTGCATGCGTGAGTGCTAAGTTACTTCAGTCGTGTAGGATTCTGTGCGACCCCACGGATTATAGCCCACCAGACACCTCTGTCCATTGGGATTCTCCAGGCAAGAATACTGGAGTGGCTTGCCATGCCCTCCTCCAAGGGATCTTCCCAACCCAGGGATTGAACCCATGTCTCTTATGTCTCCTGCATTGGCAAACAGGTTCTTTAACACTAGCACCACCTGTAAAGACCTATATGTGAAGGTGAATTAAATGCCCCGTTTGTACCATTATAAGTGTAGCACTCCACCAGCAGAAATCAGTAAGGCTGAGGCAATGTTCTCTAAAGAGTAACGTCCCCTGGATTTACTAGTTCTGGTTACCAGGATATTGAATGTATTTCACTGATTGGGATTCATTCAACCCAGAAAACCAAATCAATCTAAAACAATATACGAGGTATCTGCAGGGTCCTTTAACTCACTTCCCTTACAAACACAATATAAATCCACAGAGTGGAAGGAAGGCTTTATAATAGAATCCACATATGCAGAACAATCCAGCACAAATTAAGTAACTAGTTCAGAGGACTTGAGTGACTTCACAGTTAAGTTTCACTAAGGAACTAGCGACAGTAACTGTGACTGCCTTAAATCTGATCCAGATTTCTCCTTTTCTCTGTGACTCACACTGTTTTGACTGGTGCCAATCTGCTCAGAGATTTCTTTTATAGTCCTTCTCTGTAGCTTCATCACTGTTACTGAATTTGCACACAAATCATGTTTAAAACAATTTTAATCAATTTTTTTCAAATGTCATGTGCTTCTGGTGAAAATCCCCATTGCTCTATTTATCTTCACACTGGAATATTCCCCATTCTTCTGTTTTTCTGAGGTCCTAAAGCATTTATGTGCAGTCTGCTCATTCTTTGCTTGTTTCGTTCTTCTGTACAGCTCTTCTGCTCTCTGTTGCATTGTGTAAACTGGTTTTTTGTTTGTTTGTTTTTTAGCCCATGAAGAATATTATTCCCCAAATAAAGTCTTAGAAAAAGTCCACCATTAAAGAGAAAAGTTTAGGACATGATGATACCATTTATATGCATTTGAACTGGTTCCTTTCTTCTCCAGTCATGACTTCATTGTCTTCCTTACCATCAAACTATTTCAATTTCCAAGGTTATGTGTCTTAACTATCTCACTCATAACATTGGGTAAAACATAGAACAATGAATTTTATTTTTCACTTTTTGGAGGTAATCAGAAGTAGTGAAAATGAAAGCCACTCAGTCATGTCCGACCATTTGCAACCCCATGGACTATACAATCCATGAAATACTCTAGGCCAGAACACTGGAGTGGTAAATACCATCCAAACAATATTCTCAAATTTATACTTTTACCCAGGTATTTCTTTTCCTGGGTTCCAAAATCACTGCAGAAAGTGACGGCAGCCATGAAATTAGAAGACATTTGCTCCTTGGAAGAAAGGCTATGACTGACCTAGACAGAATATTAAAAAGCAGTGTTGAAGAAGACTCTTGAGAGTCCTTTGGACTGCAAGGAAATCAAACTAGTCAATCATAAAGGAAATCAGTCCTGAATATTCGTTGGAAGGACTGGTGCTGAAGCTGAAGCTCCAATATTTTGGCCACTTGATGCGAAGAACTGATTCATCGGAAAAGACCCAGATGCTGGGAAAGATTGAAGGCAGAAGGAGAAGGGGATGACAAAGGATGAGATGGTTGGATGGCATCACTGACTTGATGGACATGAGTGTGAGCAAGCTTCGGGAGTTGGTGATGGACAGAAAAGCCTGGCATGCTGCAGTCCATGGGGTCACAAAGAGTTGGACAATACTGAGTGACTGAACTGAACTGACCCTGTATTTCAGATGATAAAGGAGAACATATACTACTCAATTGTTATCTTTATAAGCATCTCAGATATATATATATATATATATATATATATATATATATATAAAAGTAACATTTATTTTGTTAATAGAAACTTTTTTTCTGTTCTCTGTGCTCACTAAAAAGATGTGTAAGGTGAGAGTTGCAAGTTAAGTTTTATTTGGGACAAAATGAGGACAGCTGCTGGGAGATAAACCTCAGATAGCTCTGAGAGACTGCTCCAAAATGGCATTGGGGGAAGGTCAATATATAAGATTTTGGTCAAGGGGGATTTCAATGCAATCAAGCACTTACTTTGCAAGAATTTTTCTGATAGTGACAAGGAGCTGATGTCACCATGAAGGGATTTATTGCTTTTCTAGATAGGAAAAGATGCAAAGATTGGGATCGTGAAATTGGTTCCTGAAAATATCTATCTGAAGACCTGTTCCACCAGATTCCCTGGAGCACAGAATGCCTCACTCCACCCTGAACTCCTCACAGGAGGTGTTGAAGGTCAACAGCTGCAGTAGTACAGGGTTCATTCTCCACAGAGGAAAATGGCAAATACCTCTGTTGTTGTTGTTATTGTCCAGTCCCTGGTAAATGCTCTTGGCAAGTGCCAATTTGTAGTTGACATCTATACCATATACCCCATTGACTCTATTAATAGTAATGTGTGTGTGCCTGCATACTTTCAGTCACGTCTGACTCTTTGTGACCCTAGGGACTGTAGCGCTCCAGGCTCCCCTGTCCATGGATTCTCCAGGTAAGAATTCATTTCTAATTAAAGTTCAATTTTGTGTGGCAAGAGAAAAAAAAAAAAAGAATACTGGAGTGGCTTGCAATTTCCTCCTCCAGAGGATTTTCCCAACCCAGGAATTGAAGCAGCATCTCTTACGAAACCTTCATTGGCAGGCAGGTTCTTTACCATGATTGCCACATGAAACCCCATTACATTAACAGCACCAGTGAAAATGAAAGCAATCCGCTTCCTGGATTTATATTAGTTTTTTTTTTTTTTTTTCCCATTCTCATTACTTATAAAAAGCTAACTTGCTTTCTTTATTGTATTTATTTTATTTAAATTTTATAGGTATTTTCATCATGAACAAAATAGTATATATTATAGAATATAAATTAAATGAAAGTGAAAGAAGAGAGTGAAAAAGTTGGCTTAAAGCTCAACATTCAGAAAACTAAGATCATGGCATCCGGTCCCATCACTTCATAGCAGATAGATGGGGAAACAGTGGAAACAGTGACTGACTTTATTTTTCTGGACTCCAAAATCACTGCAGATGGTGATTGCGGCCATGAAAGTAAAAGACACTCCTTGGAAGGAAAGTTATGACCAACCTAGACAGCATATTAAAAAGCAGATACATTACTTTGCCAACAAAGGTCTGTCTAGTCAAGGTTATGGTTTTTCCAGTAGTCATGTGTGGATGTGAGAGTTGGACTGTAAAGAAAGCTGAGCGCCAAAGAATTGATGCTTCTGAACCGTGGTGTTGGAGAAGACTCTTGAGAGTCCCTTGGACTGCAAGGAGATCCAACCAGTCCATCCTAAAGGAAATCCGTCCTGGGTATTCATTGGAAGGACTGATGTTGAAGCTTAAGCTCCAATACTTTGGCCACCTGATGCAAAGAGCTGACTCATTGGAAAAGATCCTGATGCTGGGAAAGATTGAGGGCAGGAGGAGAAGGGGACGACAGAGGATGAGATGGTTGGATGGCATTCTTGACTCGATGGACATGGGTTTGGGTGGACTCTGGAAATTGGTGATGGACAGGGAGGCCTGGCGTGCTGTGGTTCATGGGGTCGCAAGGAGTCAGACATGACTGAGTGACCGAACTGAACTGAACTGATGAGGAAGGTATTTTACAAAGAAGATATTTAGTATTTTGTCTAAGGAGCGAAAATATTATATTTTAATTTAAAGGGAAAAAAAGTGTCAGGATAATTTCACAAAGAATTAATGACCTGAGTAATTAATTTGCAATCCTATTTCCCAGTCTCTTCTAATGTTTATCTGCAGTTCTCTATTTCTAAAGGTTTTTGAGCTTTGCCTCTGATATTTGGCAGGACCATTTACAATTATAAAGACAGAGACAGTCTGCTACATAAAAGAAGTTGGCACTTTAGAAAAGCTAATTAAAACAAACAAAACCAAACAAGAGACCTCCTCATGTGTAATTAAAGTGAGGAATGTGTGAATCCATTCTCAGGGAAGTTAGTTATTGCACTTTTTTAATCTTGTGTGACTACAATAAATAATTGTCCAGGGGAAGTGTCTTAGCTAATAAATACAGAATGAGAAAGCCAGAGCACCATTTTGAAATTACTAATTAATTAATAGATTTATTTAGATAGGGAGCATCACCAGCTGCTAACACCAAAGAGAGACACCTGGGTGTTTGTGTATCATAAGTGAATGTTGTTGTTTAGTTGCGAAGTCTTGTCTATTTTGAAACCCCATGGACTATAGTTAGATGACTTATCTGTCCATGGAATTCTCCAGATAGATTACTGGAGTGGGTTGCCATTTCCTTCTCCAAATAATCTTCCAGACCCAGGGACTGAACCCACATCTCTTGCATTGCAGGCAGATTTTTTACCACTGTGTCACCTGGGAAACTCATTTTAAGGGAATACACATTACCTATTTTAAAGCATTTTTGACAATATTCCAAAAGCAAGAAATGAATTGATAGAGGAGCTCAACTGCAAACATGTGCTATCCTTCAAGAGAAGGGAAGCATGACTCCAAGATTGGCTCAGAGGCTGGCAGGCAGCTACCGTGGGCTGAAAGGGAACAGCTTCTGCTGTATCCACAAGTCAAAGACCTGGGCCACATCCAAGAGCCTAGAGGGCAGAACTTCAAGCCACAGACTGTTTTCTGGACTTGAAATGTAATGAAACTTTCCCCACTCGATTTGGGACCAATGATTCCTTTATTCATTCCATTTTCTCCCTTCTGGAATGCACATTCCTATTTTATACCAGTCCCACCTTTGTATTTGAGAAGCAGATAACTTCTTTGCTTCCCTGATGGCTCAGATGGTAAGTTGTCTGCCTGCAATGAGGGAGACCGGGCTTCTGTCCCTGTGTTGGGAAGATCCCCTGGAGAAGGAAATGGCAACCCACTCCAGTACTCTTGCCTGGAAAATCCCATGGACAGAGGAGCCTGGTAGGCTACAGTCCATGGGGTCCCAAAGAGTCAGACATGACTGAGTGACTTCACTTCACTTTGCAAACTCTTGAGTTGATTATACTTGGATGAGATTTTGAATTTAGAGGTACAGCTAGGGGTACATAAAGATTTCGGGTGGTGGTGGTGGTTTAGTCACTAAGTCGTGTCCGACTCTTGTGACTCCATGGACTGTAGCCTGCCAGGCTCCTCTGTCCATGGGATTTCCCAGGCAAGAATACTGGAGTGAGTTGTCATTTCCTTCTCCAGGAGATCTTCATGACCCAGGGATTGGACCCGGGTCTCCTGCATTGCAGGCAGACTCTTTACCAACTGAGCTACAAGGGAAGATTTGGGAGATAAGCTGAAATCAAGATTTCCAGGAGAAATATCAAAACCTCAGATATATCGATGATACCACTCCAATGGCAGAAAGCAAAGAGAAACTAGAGTCTCTTGATGGAAGTGAAAAAAGGAGAGTGAAAAAAACTGGTTTAAAAGAGCATTTAAAAAAACAACAACAACAACAAAAAAAAAACCCTAAGATCATGGCATCTAGTCGCATCACTTCATGGATAATAGATGGATAAATAGTGGAAACACCGGTGAATTTGATTTTCTTGGGTTCCAAAATTACTGTAGATGGTGACTGCAGTCACAAAATTAAAAGACACTTTCTTCTTGGAAGAAAAGCTAAGACAAACTTAGGCAGTGTATTAAAAAGCAGAGCTATTTATTTGCCAATAAAGGTCTGTATGGTCAAAGCTATGGTTTTTCTAGTAGTCATGTAGGGATGTAAAAAAGTGAAAGTCATTCAGTCCTGTCTGAATCTTTGAGACCCCATGGACTATATGGTCCATGGAATTCTCCAGGCCAGAATACTGGGGTAGGTAGTCTTTCCCTTCTCCAGGGGATCTTCCCAACCCAAGGACTGAACCCAGGTCTCCCACATTGCTGGTGGATTCTTTACCAGTTGAGCCACAGGGAAGCCCAAGAATACTGAAGTGGATAGCCTATCCCTTCCACAGAGGATCTTCCAGACCAGGAATCCAACAAGATCTCCTGCATTGCAGGCAGATTCTTTACCAGAGGAGCTATCAAGGAAGCCCATAAATAAGGCTAAGCACTAGAGAATTTATGCTTCAAATTATGGTCCTGAAAAAACACTCTTGAGAGTCCCTTGGAAGCAAAGAGATCGACCAGTCAACCCTAAAGGAAATCAACCCTAAACATTCATTGGAATGATTGACACTGAAGCTGAAGTTTCAATACTTCGATCACCTGACACAAAGAGCTGACTCATTGGAAAAGAACCTGATGCTGGGAAAGATTGAGCTCAGGAAAAGGGGTTGACAGAGGATGAGATAGTTGGATGGCATCACTGACTCAAAGACATGAGTTTGAGCAAACTCCAGGAAATAGTAGAATATAGAAGCCTTGTGCCCTGTAGTCCATGGGGTCACAAAGATTCAGACATGACTGAAACAAGAACAGCAGAATTAGGGTAAATCTATTTTGCATGTGGAATTGACAATAATTTGAGGGACCGTCAGACCATAGTGGGATGTATAGTGTTCCCCCAGAACTCAGGTTCATATAGAACTTCAGAATGTGACTTTATTTGGGAATTGAATCTTTATTGATATAATCAGCTAAGATGATGTCACACTGGATTAGGATGAGTTCAAATTGCAAACTGATGTATTTATTAGAAGAGAAAAGAAGACACAGAGAGAATAACATGTAAAGATGGAAGCAGTTATGTTTCCACAAGTCAACAGATAACCAAATATTGCATGGTAAGGAAGGATTATCCTTGAGATTCTTTGGAGGGAGCTGGTACCTTGACTTGGGATTTCTGGCTTCCAGAATTGTGAGGCAAAAGTTTATTCCAGTTTAGTGACCTATATTGTTACAGCATCCCTAGGAAATTATTGCAACATATAAATATAAAAGTATTCATCTTGGTGATTATTTACAAGACTTTTTATAAATATCATAAGCTCCTGTGAAAGTGAATTCTGATCCACATTTTCAGTTTTGGAAACAGAGGAGGATAGCAATAGCTTTACTACTACACCAAAAATAATGACAGCAATAAGGACTTTACAAATATCAAATCACTTAATTTTTATAATAACCGTATTTGTAAATTCTCTGTTATTAGTGCTATATCTATAGATGAGGAAGGGCTTCCCAGATGACTCAGTCCTGGAGAATCTGCCTGACAAGCAGAGATGTGAATTCAACTCCTGAATTGGGAAGATTCCCTGAAGAAGGAAATGGCAATCCATTCCAGTATTCTTGCCTGGGAAATCCCATGGACAGAGAAGCCTGGTAGGCTATAGTCCATGGAGTAGCAAAAGAGTCAAGCAAGACTCAGTAACTAAACAACAACAACAAAAATAGATGAAGGAACACATTTCAAGGTAAAATTAATTTTCTAAGGCCACATAGCACTTGATTAGCAGAATAAAAATTTGAAATTATTTACATCTAACTGAAAACCCTTGTCTTCATTATTACAGTGTAGTAACTGTGTTATTTGTCTACTAGGACTTCCCTAGTGGCCCAATGGTAAAGAATCTGCCTGCCATTGAGGAGACCTGAGTTTGATCCCTGAGTCGGGGAGATCCCCTGGAGAAGGAAAGGGCAACCCACTCCAGTATTCTTGTCTAGGAAATTCCATGGTCGGAGGAGCCTGGTGGGCTACAGTCCATGGAGTTGCAAAGAGTCAGACACAACCTAGTGACTAAACTACCACCATGCTATAAGAATTTCATCAACTTAGCTCAAACCATGTTATATTATTAGTTTTATATTTAGTAGATATTTCTATCCCTAGATATTACCTTATAGCACATCCATTTAGATTTGTGAATTGCAACTCCAGAATATCCAGTCTATCTGAGTTAAATTGTGTCTCTCAAAAATTCATTATTTAAAGCCCCTAGTATCTCATCATGTGACTTTATTTGGAATAAGGTCATTGTAGATATATTAGTTGAAATGAGATCAAGAAAGTAGGCCCTCATTGACTATAACTGGAGTCTTTATACAAAGGGAAAAATTGGATGCAGATAGAGGCATACATAAAGGGAAAATAATGGAAAAATCACAAGAAGATGGTCATCTACCAACCAAGGAGAGAAGCTGGGAACAGGTTCTTTTCTCACAGCCCACAGAGGGAACCAACTTTGCCTGCCAACTCCTTGACTTCAGACTCTAGCCTCCAGATAAATAAATTTCTGTTGTACTAGTTACCCTATTTATGAAAGTCTTACGACAGATGTAGAAAAATTAATACAGTGTTCACCATACTTAAAATTTACCTTGGGGTTATGCTGGTGGCCCCAGATGGTAAAGAATCTGTACACAATGCAGGAGACGGGGATTTGATCACTGGTCGGGGAAGATCCCCTGAAGAAGGGAATAGCTAACCACCGCAGTAGTCTTGCCTGGAACATTCCATGAACAGAGGAGCCAGGTGAGCTACAGTTCATGGGGTCACAAAGAGGCGGACACGACTGAGTGACTAACATGTTCTACCCACTTATGAAGAGTGGGAAAACAACACATTGAATGCCAACCTTGAGCACTAGCCTGGGTTCAGGTTCATGAGGTTTAGGCATTGTAGTGGAACTGCATTGGGAAAATTGCGTTTTTAGCTTTTTTCAAATTTGAATTGGATCACTTTGAGGTTTTTTTTTTTTTTTTTTTTTTTTTTTATGTATATATAGTAACTTCATAGTCTCATTGTCATCCTTGAAATGAAATTTTCTCATTAAGCCTATATCTTTTGAGATTTCTTTATTTCTGTTATGCTCCATTCAGTTCCCATTATACTTTTGTTTAACCGTTACTGTTCCCAACCTTTGATACTATCTTCCTTCACTGAAGCTTTTGGTCATTATTAGCTATGAAATTGACTTGTTTCCCAGCAACCACTCAGGAGGAGGAAATAGCAACCCACTTTAGTATTCTTACCTAGAGGACCCGGTGGACAGAGGAGACTGGCGGGCTGCAGTCCATGAGGTCACAAAGAGTTGGACAGGACAGCATGCTTGCACTCACGCACTCAGTCAAGTGATGGAACATTCTATCTACTCAGTAAACATTTGTGGCTTAGAATAACCATCATATCTTGTCCATTAGTAACCCAAACTCATGAATCATAGTCAGGCTGTGCTTGTGCTAAGTCGCTTCAGCTGTGTCCAACTCTTTGCAACCCAATTGACTGTAGCCTGCCAGGCTCCTTTGTCCATGGGATTTTCCAGGCAAGAATACTGGAGAGAGTTGCCATTTTCTTTTCCTAAGGATCTTGCCCACCCAGGGATCAAACCCACGTCGTTTATGTCTCCTGCGTTGGCAGGCAGGTTCCTTACCACTAGTGCCACCTGGGAAGCCCCAGACTCATAGAGCATAGTCAGCAATGGACTTTGTTTTGTTTAGGATTCATTCAAATAAGTCTTGTGGATCTCATTCTTTGCATACAGCTGGGTAAAATTTGGGGGCCAATCCCATTTTTTCTTATCAGTCCCAATTAGTACAGCATCTTCCTCGTACTTTTCACCATAGTTACCTAAATCCACTTACCAATTATATATTGAAGACTAATATTTATGACATAATATTCTGGATGTTTGGATACCTCAGTGGAGAAACTAACATAAGTTCCTCTTCTCAGGAAGCTTACACATTTATGTAGTGGATTGTGGAGGTCTTTCCAAAAATGATGACAAGCTTGGCAACTAGGTGAAGGTTTATGAGGGAGAAAATGACTTATAGTTTATACACACCTCTTGAACATCTTTCTTTACACCATGAGTCACACCATTAGAAAAAGTGGTAGGAATGCTATCCCTTATTTAAATTAAAGTTATTGAAGATACAACCTGTTGAAGGAAGGCTTTCTGTCCAGGCTCAACTCACTGGTCAGGGTTATTATTAGTGACAAAATTGACCACCACATGCTTTCAGAAGATCAGTGAAGTGTCTTTCATCATTAATATGTTCAGATGTACCTGGATTAATGGTTTCCCAGGTGGCTCAGTGGTAAAGAATCTGCCTACCAATGTAGGAGACACAGGTTCAATCTCTGGGTCAGGAAGATGCCCTGGAGTAAGAAACAGCAACTCCTTCCAGTATTCTTGTCTGTAAAATCCCATGAACAGAAGAGTCTGGCGGGCTACAGTCCATGGGGTCACACAGAGTTGGACACCACTGAGCACTCAGGCATGCATTCCTATCTGGATTAACACTTTGAGATGAGTAGAAAATCAACACAGATATTTGAGTGGAAGTCCTCTGACATTCAAAGGTAGATCTTAGTGGTTTATAGGATTTGCTTAGCTGATTGGGTCTAGTAACCACAGAGAGGTTTGCAGAAGTCAATACAGAAGATGTACATCATACTTTTATTTGAAATCCAGGTGATGGGAAATGTGTTATGAGACAACTTGAATGCTTTTGTTCCTAGTCCATCAACCAGATTAATTGGAGTAGCCAGTTAAGGAGGGCATTCCTGGAAAAAAAAAATCCAGAAGCTACATGGGAATAGAAACTAAGGAGATGGTTCTATGTTCTTATTACTGACAGCTTTGATCTCATCAGCTCCAACACCATGAATTCTAGCTGGGGCTGCAGAATTTGCTGTCCCATTGCCATGACAACACTCCTCATCCAGAGGAGAAAGAGCAGCAGCCAGATCATCAAGAGAACATTTTTAGTTCTTCTTCTAGCTATTCAGCTTGTAGACATTCATTATGTGTCAGAATAATAGCTTACACTAACTTCCCTCCCTTACTTAAAACTTAGATGAAAGCTTCTGTAACCATATTTCAGAAATCTAACCCATATCCCATGATATAATATTTGATATCTTGATCTACAAAGTCCTCATCATTTCTCTTCCAGAGCTTAGTTTCTGATAGCTTTCCATTCTTCTCAGCAACAAACTTAGAATCTATGAGGGGCCTGAGATTTTACCCTACATGCAAGCTAAAAGCTAGCCTATAATAACTGCTTGAATGTTGGCAGGAGACATGAGATTCCTGGGTCATATATAGAAGATGTTGCTTCTGTGGCACAGGAAATAGCCCAAGTGCCACCAGGAAAATTCAGAAAAGAAACCCAGTTGGATGCTGTGCATTTGGCCTTTTCACCACAGCTGAGGAATCATGAGCTTAAGGACCCATACAACTGCATTTTGTAAAAGGTGAAGGCATTCTTTTTCTACTCCTGCATGGATGCTAAGTAACTTCAAACACTTCAAAGATTCGTGTTTGAATCTTTGCGACCCTATGGACTGTGGTCCATAAGGCTCTGCTGTCCATGAGATTCTCTAGAAAAGAATACTGGAGAGGGTTGCCTTTCCCTGCTCTAGGGGATCTTTCTGACCCAGTGATGAACCGGAGTCTCTTGTATCTCCTGCATTGGCAGGTGGGTTTTTTTTTTTTTTTTCACTAGTGCCACCTGAGAAGCCCACTCTATTATATTGAACAATAAAACTGCTCTTTTTTTTTATGGAGTAATGTCTTTTTTTTGTATTCCAAGCCTTTTTTTTTGTTACAAACATTCTTGTAAAACCAATCTAGAAGAAGGACCATCATTTCCTCTGCTTGCAAGAAATGTAGAAATGTGAGGCCCATGGAAAGAGTTTTTCAACAGATATTCTAGCAAGCACTTGAGGCTTAGAAATTTCACTGAAAACATAGTCTTCTGAATTTTAAGATGTCTTATCTCCTGTCTTCAGCCCAGCTGTATTGCCAAGCCTTCCAACATGCTTGCAGCCTTTAGTCCATACCAGTGAACTAGTTCATGGCCAATCTTTCATCAGCTAATCATGGTGTCTCTGATGTAGCGGAACGGTCCGATGTTCTGGGAGACAAAGAGGCAGTAGAGACATCTTTGGATTGTATTGTGACAGATGGCAGGAGATATTACATATCCTTAAGACAGAACTGTAAATGAATATTTTTGTCATCACATGTGAATGTGATCTGTTTTCTATCCAATTTTCTGATGGGAATAGAAAATGACGCTTTCACTACATGAATGCTGCATGCTATGTAAGTGAGAACGTATTAATATCCTTTGGCATTAGTACCACTTTAGGCACAGCAGCTGCAATCAGGAATACTACTTGTTAAGTCTGCATCCGTCTACAGTTGGTTGTTTCTGTGCAGGCCAATCTCATGAATTAAAACGATATGTGATAGGAGCTACTGCTCAGACTCAATGCAAGTCTTTAAAGGCGGTATTAATCTTTGCCATTTCTCTGGGACACAATATTGTCTTTGATTTATTATCTTAGCTGGAATGGGGGCAGCTTTAAAGACTTGTGTTTGGTATTCTTCACTATGCCTGCACCAATAGAATAAGGAACCAACGTGGGTGTTTTCTCCAACTGCTAAGAATAGCAAATCAAATATATTTTCAGGGACATGGGACATGACCTCTGGGTTCTCATTCTCACCCACTGGGTCCATTGTGATCAGGAGTTTAGCCAGGACTCTATTTATTATCTGATCCATGGAAACTCCTCTGAAAAGGGGGCTGCACTGATGTTTTGGGTCTCCAGATATCTATACCAACATAGAACCTGTGTAAATTCACCTGATTAAATGGTTTATAGATCTCTGTGGGGAAAAACTGGGGTAATCATTACAATATATATTTGCTATAATGTTGCAGAATCTTTCTTTTTAAGAACCTATTATAGAAAGTGTTCTTTAGGAAAAGGATTCTGGACTAGGAGATTGGCCCAGGTTTGAAAAATGTGCAAGGGAATGTAACCATTGAGATGACCACCTCTGCCTCTGTTCATAATTGTGTGTGTCTTTTGGGTTTCTATGGGCTTCCCTGGTGGCTCAGTCGTAAAGAATCCACCTGCCAATGCTGCAGGAGATGAGGGTTTGATCCCTTGGTTGGGAAGACCACCTGGAGAAGAACTGGCAACCCACTTCAGTATTCTTGCCTGGGAAATCCCATGGACAGAGGAGTCTGGTGGGCTACAGTCCATGGAGTCACAAAGTCAGACACGACTTAGCCACTAGACAGCAATAACAAAACAACAATACCAAACAGCACCCTTGTCAGTTGCCTATTTTATGCTTAAGGTTATCATGCTCTTTTACCTATCATCCAACTCTATGGGGTGGGTCAAACCTTCTTCGTTGCCTTTTCATCTTGCTAGTCAATATTCTAATTAAGGAACCCTGACTTCTTCCTGTTAAACACTGCTATCTAGTTTCTAGTTCTTTGAGGGTTCATCATTCTCAAGGGTGTGGGTGAGCCCCAATCTGTGATCCTGTTGTTGGCCCTTCTACCATCAACCATGTCCTACTGAGGATAGTCATCACTCAGCTTCTTCAAGATGCAGGAGCAACTCTCATCAATACATTCCTAATGGTGTGTCTTGTGGGCCATCCTATCTGGAAGGTCCTCTGTCCTCACATAATAAACCTTTTCAATCCTGCCCAGTTCCCCTAGCTGCTGCATCCCACTCTTCACAAGCTGTCACAGCAAATTCAGGCATTTCCACTTCTCTGAAGCTTGAGTATCACTTTTTCTAGCCTTTTAAGTGCCAACCTAGCATTGAGTTAGCCCATCCTTCTGGGGTCCTGACAAGAGTGTTTAATTTCATGTCTTAAGAAAATTCTCATTTTTCTAGTCTTATATGTCAGCAGCCTGCTGTACCAACCATCCTTGAAATCCAAGTTCAGAGCTGATCCTCTGACTTTTACCAGTACCTACAAGCTACTTCATGTAACTTCTTCTGAATATGGCTTGTTTCCAAACTTTTCCGACTCAACACATCGGCAGGTGGCATACGCTGTGACCTAATTCTCATTATGGGGTTGCATTTGGCCTTCTTCACGGTGCCAGCCCCAATAGCTCAGGGACCCAATGTGTGTGCTTTCTTTAATTGCCAAGAATAGCAATCTGAATACATTTTCAGGGACAGCAGAGGAGGTGACAGCAGCCTCTGAGGACTCTATTCTTGCCTTGTGGAAGACAGGCCTCTGCAGTGTCTTTCAACATAGCAGGAGTGCATCTCTTATTGTGGGAAGACAGACAAACTCTACAGGCTCTGAATTTCATGGGAACCTGAAGAATCAACATCAAGAACACCTCAGCTATTTTCATCCCATGTTTCGGGATATAGGGTTCTCCCAACCAGAACTCTGACCTTAATGTAACTGATCTACCTTGGAGAAGCATTCTGACATCTCTGAGCTCTGTGCCATTAAATATCAATTTACAGCTTCTTTTTAGCTTTGAAAATACATTTCTGCTCTAGGAGATGAGTGTCTCTCTGTAAGCTACCAGAGGCCTCTGGCTCTCACCCTCAGCCATTAGCAGGTTCTTAGCCACTTTTATTCTCTCATTATCTCCCTGCAAGTTGTCAAAACAACTCTTTAGCCACCAGTTAACACCTCTGCCTCTTCAAGCATCATTCCCTCTATATATTTCAGATACCTGGATCATTACACCTGAGATATTTCTCTTCAGGTAGGGATTTTACTGAGTCATCAATAGTGAAATCTTTAGCAATCAGGTCACCACTTTGTGCCTGAGATTATCTGTGTCCCCCTTCTCTTCAAGCCAGTGTCATTTCAGCCTGCTGGGTGAAAACTAAACTGGTCCTACATCCTCTTATTTCTGTCTGTGTTCTTGGTCCATTGATCCCTAGTACTACTTGGGTCAGTTGAGGTGCTCTGCCAGGCAGATATGGAGATGTCACAGAATTACAAGAGATTTTTCTGAGGGAAAGAACTGTGGAGGGGAAAGGAGGGACCCGAATGAGATGTAGGGCCATTAAAGCCGGATGCAAGCCTGACCACTGTGAAAGAGCCTGAGGAAGATAGGCAGAGTCTCGGGTTGTATGTATGTCAAAGGACGATTTGTCCAGGCAGATGAGTGGCCCTGGGGCCCACCTCACACACTGGAGGAGTCCCACCTTTTGCATCTTGCAGGAATGGGCCTGCCTTTCTTTCGCTGTTGGGCTTTACCTAGGGCTGAACATATCCTATGGAAGATGTGGCTGGGACATGAATGTGGTGGTGGAATCCCAGCAGAGCAGCTGAGTCCCTGTCAGTCATGCTTCCTGTAGCAGGAGGCTTGAGGAGCAGATTTCCATAGCCCGTCTTTTGAGAACCATTAAAATACTGCATCTCAGGACAGGGCTGTCCTGTAGAAAGAAGGGGGGAAAATAAGTTGCAAACGTCAGTCTTAAGATTCTCTCTATGGCTGTTAACTCCCTTCACTTCTGGGTTGGATGTGCATAGGGACCCATGTGTTCCTTGGTGTCTTACTTGAGCAGCAATGTGGTGCTTGCATGGTAAATTCCTTCAGTCCTGTCTGACTCTGTGATGCTATGGACTGCAGCCCACCAGGCTCCTCTGTCCATGGGATTCTCCAAGCAAGAATACTGGAGGGGGTTTCCACCTCCTCCTTCAGGGGATCTTCCTGACCTAGGGATCAAACCTGAGTCCCTTACATCTCTTGCATTGGCAGGTAGGTTCTTTACCACTAGCACCACCTGAGAAGTACAGCAAGCCTATAGTAGAGTGAGCTTGAGATTAGGCACCATTGCTTTGTGCTAGAGTAAAACTGGTCACCAGACAGGGCATATGCAAGAGTGGTCCCTCTAAAGCTGGGACAGGTGAGGCTGAGAGTTTCCAAAGTGGTTCACTGGATAGTTCCATCACAGATTTCCCTGAAAATGAAACACTGAATCATGTCCACAGGTTAAGGCTGTTCACTGGAATTTAATGTTTTATTTTCTCCCATTCTAAACAATATTAACCATCACTATTAAAACATATTCATCTTAAGCAACTTAAGTATATTCTTCAGTGAATCTAAGCTGATATTATTTTTATCACTCAGTTTATTTAATAAGCAAGCTTGAACCTTGCAAAGATCCCAAATTCATTAGAATCCTCTTTAGCTTGGATTTTTACAACAACCCCCTAAGGTTTACTTTGAAAAATTTCTTTTCTAAATCCTTCCCGTTTAGCTGTGAATGAAGACTGACCCACATCACATGATTTTTTTTCTAATAGAAGGTAATAGGAATAGAACAGCATGTTCAGTCTGAACATAAGTAGCCTGGTTTGTCTGAATATATTTATAGCCGGTATATTATCTTTTGCTCTCTATGCTCAAAAGATTAGGAGAGCAATGTATTTGAAGGAGAAAAAGTAGAACTACCCTGGGAAGTAAAACTATTAACAGCAATGGACTTTCTCACCATGAAACTGCACAAAAGACATACATATTGAGACCCATCAAATGTGCCTTTAACTTCTGCACAGGGGGTAGACAGCTCATGGAGAAACAAGGGCAGATGAGAAAGTAGCCTGAGACCAAGGTCAAGCTCTCAAGTGTGCAATGGCAGAGCTTATACTAGTCCCCAGCACTTTCCCACTAGAGGGGGAATGAGGTCTAAGGGATGAAAGCAGTTAAGATGAAAAGATTAGAAAAGGAAAGATAGGGAAAGCAAGCACTCTTACATGTTCCTCGACAGCCTTTGCTTCCTGTGATTCAAAAATAGTGTCCTGTGTATTTCACACTCATGAACACACATTTATAGTTACAATACAGGTGCCTTTCTCTACCTCAATGCCGTGTCTCCCTCCCACTTAAAAAGCTCCCATTTCTGAGTCTGCTGTCATCCATCTGTACTGTTTCCTATTTCTCCATGGGGCAGGCATCCTTGGTTCACCACCATTCTATCCATTGTTGACTTTAAAGAAAATGCACATTATCATTACCATCTTTCTAAATTTCATATATATGCATTAGTATACTGTATTGGTCTTTATCTTTCTGGTTTACTTCACATCGGGATGGGGAATACATGTAAGTCCATGGCTGATTCATGTCAATGTGTGACAAGAACCACTACAATATGGCAAAGTAATTAGCCTCCAACTAATAAAAATAAAAGAAAAAAAATAAAGAAAATGTACAAAGTGAGAGTTGCAAGCTAAGTTTTATATGGGGCACATTGAGGACTGCAGCCTGGGAGACAGTGTCTCAGATGTCAGAGAAACTGCTAAGCTCCGGGAAACTGCTCCAAAGAGGCGAAGTGGATGGGGGAGGTCAGTATATATGTGAATTTGGGTGAAGGGGGATACATGCAATCAAACACGTATATTTCCAGAAGGTTTCTACCAGTCTCATGAAGCTTTTGCTAGTCACGAGGAACAGTCATCACCATGAAGGATTTTAGTGCTTTTTGAGCTATGAGGAGATGCAAGAATTGAATTCATACAATTGGCTCCTAAAAATTTCTATCTGAGGACCTGTCTTGCCAGTTTTTTTCTCAAGCATAGTCAGTTCAGTCGCTCAGTTGTGTCCAACTCTTTGTGATCCCACAGACTGTAGCACACCAGGCTTCCCTGTCCATCACCAACTCCCAGAGCTTGCTCAAACTCATGTCCATCGAGTCAGTGATGCCACCCAACCATCTCATCTTCTGTTGTCCCCTTCTCCTCCTGCCTTCAACCTTTCCCAGCATCAGGGTACTTTGTGAGGAGTCAGTTCTTTGCATCAGGTGGCCAAAGTATTGGAGTTTCAGCTTCAACATCAGTCCTTCCAATGAATATACAGGATTGATTTCCTTTAGGATTGACTGGTTTGATCTCCTTGAAGTCCAAAGGAATCTCAAGAGTCTTCTTCAACAGCACAGTTCAAAAGCATCAGTTCCTGAGCACAGAGTGTCTCATTTCTGCTCTCCACCCTGAACTCCTTTCAGGGGGTGTTGAAGGTCAGCAGCTGCAGCAGCACCAGACTTAATCCTTATAGAGGTAGATAGGTAGATGGCAAGTGCCCATGGCAAGTGCCAATTTGTACTTGATACTATTCTACTCCCATCTCAGATCTGTTTGATTTTATCATCCATAACAATCAGCTCCCCTCACCTCATTTTCTCAGTTCTTTCATTTTCTCTCCTCCAATGCTGTTTTCTATACAGCATCAGTTATTTTATTCTCATGTGCTAAAATTGAACCCCCCAAATTGATGCCCCCCATAACCTCTTCAAGCATCACACTCTCAGCCCCATGCCCATTTCAGTTCCTCCTTTCTCACCTATTTCCTCTTGTTCAGTTGCCCAGTTGCATCTGAATCTTTGCAACCTCATGGACTGCAGCATGCCAGCCTTCCCTGTCCCTCACCTTCTCCTGGAGTTTGCCCAAGTTCATGTTCATTGAATCAGAGATGACATCCAGCCATCTCATCCTCTGATAATCTCTTCTCTTTCTGCCCTCAGTCTTTCCCAGCAACAGGGACTATTCCAATGAGTTTCTGTTCACTTCAGATGACCAAAATACTGGAGCTTCAGCTTCAGCAATAGTTCTTCCAGGGAATATTCAGGGTTTATCTCCCTTAAGATTGACTGGTCTGATCTCCTTGCTCTTACCCTGTCTTTAAAAACCACAGAACCCCATCAGCACCTACAATCCATTTACCTCTTGCTGTACAGTAACTCTTCCTGTCCTCACTTCCCTCCTTACTCCACTTCAATTTTATGATCACTTGCCAATGTTTAATTTTAGTCCTTCATTAATACCCTTCAGTTCAGTTCAGTCGCTCAGTCATGTCCGACTCTTTGCAACTCCATGAATCGCAGCACTCCAGTCCTCCCTGTCCATCACAAACTCCCGGAGTTTACTCAAACTCATGCCCATCGAGTCGGTGATGCCATCCAGCCATCTCATCCTCTGTCGTCCCCTTCTCCTCCTGCCCCCGATCCCTCCCAGCATCAGGGTCTTTTCAAATGAGTCAACTCTTCGCATTTGGTGGCCAAAGTACTGGAGTTTCAACTTCAGCATCAGTCCTTCCAATGAACACCCAGCACTGATCTCCTTCAGGATGGACTGGTTGGATCTCCTTGCAGTCCAAGGGATTCTCAAGAGTCTTCTCCAACACCACAGTTCAAAAGCATCAATTTTTCGGCACTCAGCTTTCTTCACAGTCCAACTCTCACATCCATACGTGACCACTGGAAAGACCATAGCCTTGACCAGATGGACCTTTGTTGGCAAAGTAATGTCTCTGCTTTTTAATATGCTATCTATGTTAGTCATAACTTTCCTTCCAAGGATAGGCATCTTTTAATTTCATGGCTGCAATTGCCATCTGCAGTGATTTTGAAGCCCCCCAAAATGGGAAAATATGACATTCAATACTGGAAATGACCTGAGATTCAACAAAAAAAAATGTCACCTAGGTTTGATTTTTGAATGAGAGATTGTATGCTTTGGAGGAAAAAAAAAAAAAAGCTATGGAATTCAGTTGGTTCAATGCTAAGAAACTGCCCTCAACTGTCGAGTGCAAATTAGATAAGTGAAAAGGAAAATGACTCTACTCTTTTCAGACCCCTTATAAAACTGCTTATCTGATATAACCCATTAACTCTTCTTATAACTAACTGTTAAATCTGAATGTCTACTCAGCAAAGAGCAGGCATATTTGCAATGGTTTAATGGATATCATTTCTGAGGATGAAAGCATTGAAAAATATATTATTCCAAATGAATTCTCTGTAAATATCCACCTAAATGTAATATCTGAGGTGCCACTTTCTGAGCATTGCTACTAAATAGAGCATCTCTGGGGCAACACAGCATCAGCTTTAAATTTATGTATGGACAGGAGGGGCCCCACATTAAGTTTCAGTGAATTGCTATCAGTAGAGTTGTGGGAAAGCTCAGGAATAGCAGTGACGGTAATGGATGTGAATCTATAGGGAGCAAGAGCTTGAACCTCTGGCACAAGAGAGGTGCTACTGGGATCCATCAATGTTCTTGTCAGGAGTATACATTTTATGGTTATAAGTTCTGTTCTAACATGTTTTCAGGAAAAAAAAGAGCACAAGTCTTTACATTTTACATATTATTCTTCTGCGGAGCTACTTGACTTTATGCCTGCCAAAATCTCAGCTAGAAATTCCTAATGTGCTAAATGCACTAATCTCTGAGGTTTCTTCCAGCTTTTAAATTCTACAACTCTGTGGCAACCAATACTGAAAATGCACTCCTGGTTATGTTTGTTCCCTAAAATAAAAATGGAATAAAACAGATGAAGATCCAGGTGCCACATGATAAGCAAAGTGACTAACTGTGTCGACAGGAGGTACACTGTGTCCTCATTGCTCAACTATAGGCGCATTTCATGAAGTCATTTGCTGTCTGTTTATCCATGTGCATAGAAATACATATACCCAGTGTGCGGAAAAATTAGTGTCACCCCAGAAAGTTACAAGCATGCTAGCTAAACTTGTGAAGTTTTATTTTTTAAATTATTTTCTCAAGTGCATGTGTGCTCAGTCATGTCCGACTCTTTGACACCCTATGGAATGAGCCGGCCAGGCTCCTCTGTCCGTGGGATTTCCCAGGCAAGAATACTGGAGTGGGTTGCCATTTCCTCTTCCAGGGGATCTTCCTGACCCAGGGATCGAACCTGCATCTCTGGCATCTCCTGCATTGCAAGTGAATTCTTTACCACTGAGCCACCTGGGAAGCCCCAAGTATGTGTTGATAAATATTGTCTCTATTAATCAAAGACTCTCCTACAGTTGCAACTAGTTGATATTAAGAGAAGTAAGGTTGGTATACATAAACCACAGCATTTTCCATCTTTTAATTGGATTGAAAACTTGATGTACTTTAATGAGAGTGTTTTTCATGAATAGCAATATATAATTCAGGAACTGACAACAAACATAGGTACTTGGGGAAAAAATAGAAGATAAGAATTTTAAAATGATCTTTATACATGTCATTTGCATAAATCTTTGATGGTAGACTTTCCACTCAATGAGAGAACAAATGAATTTAATGCAGAAGTAAATTAAGAAGTTGGATGTGTATTGCAAACATGACAAGATGTTCAAGTAAATATTTAAAACATAGATGTAATTGCTTTCATGTTTGTTTTTAATTATAAAAGAAAATATAGAAGCAAACTGTTTACAGTAGCTCTGTACACCTACATAAACCAACATTAGCACAAATAAAAGTGATGGCTTAGCTACACAGATATCTTCAGTATGTGACTTGGTTTATGTGACAGATTGATGCTAAATCTGGCTCTTTCCCATTGGTTCAAGTTCTTCTTTTCCAAATAATCATTAATTTCAGTCATTTAAATGTTACTGAATGATGTTAATATACAAATTTGACTCCCCTCTGGAGGAGAACTGCTATTAGGAATGACACAAAACTGCAGTCAGAGAAACAATATAGACAATACTTAACCTCTGATTGGGCTTCCCTGGTGGCTCAGATGGTAAAAAAATCCACCTGCAACACAGACAAGCCAGGCTGGATCCCTGAGTTGGGAAGATAATCTGGAGAAAGAAATGGCAAGCCACTCTAATAATCTTGTCTGGAGAATTCCATGGACAGAGGAGCCTGGCAGGGTACAGTCCATGGGGTTGCAAAGATACAAAGTTTCAGACACAGCTGAGCGATTAACACTTTCTCTTTCACCTCTGAGTACTGAAAGGTAGAGAACATTCCAGAAAGTGATTTAAAGCTGGAGCTCATGTAACTTTAGCAAGCCAATTTTTCTTCAAGGACCTGCAATTTCCATGGTATAAATGTTATTCCTGTTTAAAAACACAAAGATTATTGGTACACAGAGATAGAAGCCTCATGAATAGAGAACAGTGAATTATCAAGAATGTTTTCTCTCTCAAATCCTGTAGGACCATAGATGTGTGGACTAAAATGTGCAGCTGCAAGTCCAGTAGGAAACTGGGGGTCAGTAAAGAAGCATGCAGAGCTGAGTCCGCCCTGTTCCTCTTATGGCAGTCTAGTTACCTTACACAAAGTGGTTTCTGTACCATTGCCCAGATAAGCAGCAGTGGTGGCACTCAGGGACACAGAGAGAGCGTGCTTCACATAATATACTGGGTTGACCAGGAAAAATCTGAACAAACTTTTTGACCAAATCAGTATAACGTACCTGCAATACTTCATCCTTTTCTTTCCATCAGACTTACACTTGTTCAGAACCATTTTCCCTACAGGAATAGGTATGCCAGAACAAAATGATTAATATTCTCTGTAAAAAATTGTTTGCACAATATGAGAAGGAATGGAATTTCTGATCATATTGAATTTAAGAGAGGAAAGTCGAGAGGGAAAGGATTCTAAATATTTATGCTGATCTAGAATTCTATCTGTGAAAGTCTCAGTCGTGTCCAACTCTTTGCAACCTCATGTACTATAAATTCTGTGGAATTCTCCAGGCCAGAATGCTGGAGTGGGTTGCCTTTCCCTTCTCCAGGGGATCATCCCAACTCAGGGATTGAACCCAGGTCCCCTGCATTGCAGGTGGATTCTTTACCAGCTAGCCATCAGGGAAGCCCAAGAATGCTGGAGTGGGTTGCCTTTCCCTTCTCCAGGGGATCATCCCAACTCAGGGATTGAACCCAGGTCCCCTGCATTGCAGGTGGATTCTTTACCAGCTAGCCATCAGGGAAGCCCAAGAATACTGGAGTGGGTAGCCTATCCCTTCTCCAGCAGATCTTCCCGACCCAGGAATCAAACCAGGGTCTCCTGCATTGCAAGAGGATTCTTTACCAACTGAGCTATCAGGAAAGCCCCTAAAATAGAAAAGGAAAATATAAATATTTCTAGACAGCAAGTGCTCCACACACAATGAAAATACCTATGTCAACATCTGGTTTGAGTCCAGCTGCCTGCCTTACACTACACCAACTAAGACAAAAGTAAATCCTGTCAGTCTAAATATGCTGACAGTTAACCAGTGTCTTCTGCAAAGCTTCACATTTGGGAAAGGAGGTTTCTGGGTATAATAATTTTAAAATCAGAGAAAAGCCTTACTAATTACTTAACTATTCTATTTATTCTGTTCATGTAAATAGGAAACACTTGAATGCCATTAACTTCACAAAGGGAAAAGTACAATGGATTAATTTACCTAGAGAAAACAAATACTAATAGGTAAAAGGAAATAGTCACACTATATAAAAAATTAACTCAAAGTGTATGATGGATGTAGTGTTAAATGGAAAGAAATAAAATGCAGTAAAATATGTGAGAAAATATTTGCCATCTGGGGATAAGAAGAGTTTCTGTTTTATAGACCCCAAAAAGCATGCAGCATAGAAAATTATAAATTAGAATTCATCGAAACTTTTCCATTCCAAAGACATCATTAAGAAATCCAAAATGCAAATGATAGTCTGGGGAAAGATAGTTGTGTCCAAGTTATATTTTGGGCCAATCACCTGTGTTCAAGATATATAAAACTCTGTTAAAACTCAATAGTAAGACAAAGAAAATGTGAAAGGCATCACCCCAAAAAAGTCATATGTAAAGAGGCAAAAAGCACATTAAAAGTTGCTAAACTTCATTAGGTATCAGGGAAATGAAAATGAATACCATTATTTATATATATATATATATATATATATATATATATTAGATTAGTTAAAATTGAAAAATTTGACCATATCAAGTTTATCAAAAACTTGGAAAAATTAGAATTTACATTTACTCATGTTTAAAATGTAAAAAGGAACAAATAGTTTGGAAAACAATTTGTCAGTCTCATAGAAAATGTAAATTTATCACAAAATCTAGTTAGTTCACTCAATTATTTACCTAAGAGAAATGAAAATAGATGTTCACAAAAAGATTTGTACATGAATGTTTAGATCAGCATTAGCTACAGTAATCAAAAAATAATAAAGAACCCAAATGTCTATCAAAAATGAATTAATAAACAAATTGTGATATGTTCTTAAAATAGAATGAGCTTCCATGGCGGCTAAAATGGTAAAGATTTTGCCTTCAGTACAGGAGTCCTGGGTGTGATCTCTGGGTTAAGATCCCCTGGAGAAGGGAATGGCTACCCACTCTAGTATTCTTGCTAGAGAACTCCATGGACAGTGGAGCCTGACAAGCTACAGTCCATAGGGTCGCAAAGAGTCATATTTCACATCAATGAAAAGAATGAACTATTAATAGACACAAAACATCAATCAATTGAAAAGTCATTATCTTGAGTGAAAGAAGTCAGGCAAATAGTAGATTCTGTATAATGTCTCTTCTGTAGATCAGGCAAATGAATCACAGTGACCAAATTCAAGTCAGTGTTTGCTTAGGAAAGGAGGATTTCTAAGAGGAAGAAGGAAGCTGTTTTTTCTATGAAAGAAATGTTTTTATTTTTTCTCTCTTTTTTTTTTTTCTTTTGATAGAAATGTTCTTTATCTTGTCTATGGTGACAGATTCAGAGGTGCACAAATATGTCAAAACTAACCAAATTGTAAAGTTGAAATATTTACAGTTTATCTTACTTCAATTATACCTCAATAAAATTTTGAAATACTAATCTGTGTGTATATCATAAAAGAGAAAAACACAGAACTTGTCATCTCAGGATGGATAAAGGGAATGTGGAGAAAAAAAGAGTTTAGAGACTAGTTTTGAAATAGGTAAGTTGCAAAAATTTATAAGCAGAGCACATAAGGATATAATTATTTGATCATAAAGTATAAACAACTAGCATTTATTGTGGACTTGCTCTGTACCAAGCACAGTTTTAGTCCTTTATGAACATGACTTGGGTAATCTCAATGAGTAGCATCCAAAGTCTTTTCTTTTAGAACAGCCGAACACACGCAACAGCTAGGATACAGAGCATTCATTGTTCTCGCAGCTCACTTCCACCTTAAACTGAGAAATGAAATATTTCCTGCCATATCAGTAAATAAGGATGTCACAGCCAGCAGCAATTGCAGCCCTCCAATGTGAGCTGGTGAGTCCTAAGGGCACTTAGGAAAGAGAAGAATACCAGCCATCAATCTGCAGTCATTCCCTATGGTGAGCCCTAAGGGAGCTCAGGATACTGGCCCCATGTAGCTGAGACGCATGTGAAAAGACTGATTTCAGTGAGCCCAGACTCTTTCATCTTCCCATACATAGAAAGGCACTAAATTCCTTAACTTGGGGTATCTTGTTTTCTTTAATTAACAATAATCTTTTAATATTCAGACCACTTGCCCTTTGTTGCAAAACTTCTATATAACCTGGTTCCTCCTCTTAAATCCTCAAAATAATTCTCTCAGGGTCACTTGAGATGCTGTCTCCCAAGCTTGAAACCCTAAAAATTCCCACTGAGTAAAACATAACTGTCACTTTTTAACTTGTCAGTATTTTTTAAATTGACAATAACTAGCATTTATTGTGGGCTTCCTATGTACCAATCATGATTCCAATACTTTACAGATATGATTTGGGTAGCTTCAATCAGTAGCATTCAAGGTCATTTCTTTCAGAACCAATGCACACATGTAACAGCTAGGGAACTAAAAAGCCTTTTGATGAAAGTAAAGAGGAGAGTGAAAAAGTTGGCTTAAAGCTCAACATTCAGAAAACTAAGATCATGGCATCTGGTCCCATCACCTCATGGGAAATGAGGAGGCTGTGAAAACAGTGTCACATTTTTTTTTGGGAGGGGGGCTCCAAAATCTCTGCAGATGGTGACTGCAGCCATGAAATTAAAAGACGCCTACTCCTTGGAAGGAAAGTTATGACCAACCTAGATAGCATATTAAAAAGCAGAGACATTACTTTGCCAACAAAGGTCCATCTGGTCAAGGCTATGGTTTTTCCAGTGGTCATGCATGGATGTGAGAGTTGGACTGTGAAGAAAGCTGAGTGCCGAAAAATTGATGCTTTTAAACTGTGGTGTTGGAGAAGACTCTTGAGAGTCCCTTGGACTGCAAGGAGATCCAACCAGTCCATCCTGAAGGAGATCAGTCCTGGGTGTTCATTGGAAGGACTGATGCCGAAGCTGAAACTCCAGTACTTTGGCCACCAAATGCGAAGAGTTGACTCATTGGAAAAGACCCTGATGCTGGGAGGGATTGGGGGCAGGAAGAGAAGGGGACAACAGAGGATGAGATGGCTGGATGGCATCACTGACTCGATGGGCATGAGTTTGAGTAAACTCTGGGAGTTGGTGATGGACAGGGAGGCCTGGCATGCTGCCATTCATGGGGTTGCAAAGAGTTGGACACGACTGAGCCACTGAACTGAGCTGAACTGAACTGAATAGCTAGGGTAGAGGGCATTCATTACCTTAAGCAGCCTATTTCCACTTCAACATTTTGGGAGTTTTGTTTTTTGTGTTCGCTTGTTTTTGTTTCGTTTTGTTTCTGAAGTGTCTGACTCCATGTATTATCTGTACCTGTTAATAAATCATTTTCTGCTTACCTGAAAAGCAAAAGTCGCTCAGTTGTGTCCTACTCTTTGAGACACCATGGACCACATGTAGCCCACCAGGCTCCTCTGTCTCTGGGGATCCTCCAGGCAAGAATACTGGAGTGGGTTGTCATCCCCAGGTTTCCTGCATTGCAGGCAGATTCTTAGCATCTGAGGCACCAGGGAAGCCCACGAATACCAGAGTTGGTAGCCTATCCCTTCTCCAGGTGATCTTCCTGACCCAAGAATTGAAATGAGGTCTCCAGCACTGAAGGCGTATTATCTACTAGCTGAGCTCCCAGGTGGTACTAGGGGTAAAGAACCCACTTGCCAATGCAGGTATACTTAAGAGATATTGGTTTAATTCCTGGGTTGGGAAGATACCCAGGAGAAGAAAATGGCAACCCACTCCAGTATTCTTGCCTGGAGAATCCCAAGGAGAGAGGAGCTTGGTGGGCTACAGTCCATGGGGTTGCAAAGAGTCGGACACAACTGAGTGACTAAGCACAGCACATTATATGATGCTAAGTGCTTATCAGGCACTGTATAAGAATTGATCAGGTCAAAATAACATATATTTTTAATTTTTAATCTTTGCAAAATAACATGTACACAATTCTAAACATGTGCAGGTAGGAATATGAAAAAAGTTTTGATAAAAATATCTACCATTAACAATATTTATTTTCACATTTATAAATACAATGACATCCATATATGTCGTGCCTCAAAGGTAATGATAGACTGTTGTTATTAATAATAAAAAGAGACTTAGCTTTAACACTCTGCAATATAATAAAATATAATCAACTGCTTTGGTTTTTATATTTCTGAGAATATCAGACATGCATAAGTTGTATGTCCCTAATTCAATGTCTTAAATATTTCTCTAAGTATTCTGATAAATATTTCACCTATGTATTTTCAGTCTTAGTTTTTAATAGCTTTCCCTTCTCCAGGGTGTCTTCCCAACCCAGGGATCAAGCACAGCTCTCCTGCCTTGTAGGCAGATTTTCTACCAGCTGAGCTACCAGGGAAGCCCCTTAATATGATAAAATTGTGCAAATAAGGTAGGTTGAGGAAACCATAATCTATGTATTTCCAATATACATAGTATTTGTTTACATGATATTCCCACTTATCATTCCAACTTTGGGCACAATTATTATTATTGAGATGCTTTGGACATTAAATTATGAAAAATTTGGAATTCAGCTTACATAGAACTTCATTCATGTATTTATCCAATCTATTATTAGCCAATATAAATGAAAAGGAGAAAGATAAATGTGAAATTATGAAATACAGTAATTTCTTTGCAAGACTATGTTCCTAAGACTTAAGTTAAAATTGTGAAAAGTGTGTGTGTCTGTGTGTGTGTGTCTGTGTGTGTGTGTGTCTGTGTGTGTGAGAGATCTTTCCTTACTCATTTGGCATAGCCTATATTTGTTAGAAAAAGCTAGTAAATTAATTTAAAATTACCATCTCCCTGAATTTATATTTCCTGATATATCTTTATTAGTAAAATATGAAGCTATATGCTTTCAGTCTTCACAACATTAAAGCCAGAAATTAATACCATAGCTCATATTCATAACTATCTACTTAGTGATCATGATCAATTTGCCTACACAGGTACCATGGCATCTTAGAAAACAGCTTTAACTGTATGATCTTGAATGTTAAGGATTAGTAAATGAAACAATTTTTTTAACTCATAAAATATAGACTACATTTTTGTTTGAAATTATAGTTAGAAAAATCAGCTCTTGTCTCTGATTTTTCTTTTTTTCCTCTTGTCTTTTAAGCCTCTATTTTATTTATTTCCACACTGCTCTTTGTTATTTCCTTTCTTCTGCTGACTTGAACTTGGCACCTGGACTTTACTTGTTCGTTTTTTCTAGTACCTTGATGTAGGTTAGGTTGTTTATTTGTGATTTTTCTAACTTCTTATTATTGGCATTTATTGTTATAAACTTTCCTCTTACATATACTTTTGCTAAATCCTATCAGTTTTCTAATGTTCTGTTTCCATTTTCATTTGGTTCATGATCTTTCTTTAAATTTCTCTTTTGTTTTGGTTTTCTTTGACTCAGCAGTGTACTGCTTAATTTCCATATGTTTCCTTTTCTTGTTTTCTCTGTGGTATTGATTTCTAGTTTCATATCTTCCAGTTAGAAAAGATGCTTTATTGATCGACTTATTTTTAAAATTTGCTAAAACTTGTTTTATGATCTTATATATGTACTACTTACAGAACATTCCCTGTGTCTTTGATAAGGATGTGTATGCTGCTGTTCTTCATAGGAATTTTCTGCATATATCTGTTAGATCTAGTTGGTCTAAAGTACAGTTCCAGTCCAATTTTTTAAATTAATTTCTTGCAGTTAATCTATCTCATTAAAATTGAAGTATTTTAATGCTCTACTATTACCTTACTACTATCTATTTCTCTCTTCAAATCTGTTGAAATAAAACAAAATGTCAGTCGCTCAGTCATTTCTGACTATTTGCGATCCCACAGACTGTAACCCACCTGGCTTCTCTTTCCATGTGATTCTCCACACAAGAATACTGCAGTGGGTAGCCATTACCTTCTCCAGAGAAACTTCCCAACCCTGGGATTGAACCCAGGTACCCCACATCACAGGCAGACTCTACCATATGAGCCTCCAAGAAAATCTGTTAACATTGGCTTAATATTGTTTAGGCTTCCAAAGTTGCATGGATACATGTTTAAAGCTGTTATTTCCTCTTGATGCTTTGACATACTTATTACTATGTAATGGCCTTCTTTGTGTCTTGTTGTATTTTTAATTCTAAATTATATATTGTTTGATATAAGTTGTTACCCCTGTTCCCTTTTAATTTCTATTTGTGTAGAATATTTTTTTCCATCCACTCACTTTGAGCCTATGTGTGCCCTTAATGCTAATGCAGGTATCTTGTAGTTGGGTCTATTTAGTTATTCATTCAGTTATGTAGGACTAGAGCTGTATTAGTGGGTATAGAGAATAACAAAATAGTAAAACAATATGTTATAATCAAGGAAGTTGCATAAAATATTATATGATAAAATAGTTTAATAATATATGTTTAAAATTATTACTGTAGAAGCAATAACTTTATGAATATTCAAGGCATATCAAGTTTAGGAAATATACTTTTTTGCTTTTAGGATGTTGCCTTTGAAGATATGAGAAGCATAGTAAAAGACATAAAAATTTCTGGATTAGAACAGAGTTTTAGAACTTATAGTTTGAACTAGAACTGAAGTTTGTACCTACATATTTATTTTGGAAAAGAATGGCTGTCTTAGAATGGCAGCTAAAAATATAGCCTATAGTATAAAAACTGAATAATGCATCTTATACTCCTTGAATTATTACTCACTATGTGAATCAATGAAACAGTTTAAACTTCCAGGAATATAATAAAATGTTGCTTTATATTATGGTGATCACTTTACCATTTCTACATACTGTAAAACCTTCCAATCTCTTAAGTGATACTGGGACTTCTCCTGTAGAATAAAGGAGTAGTGTCAGAGTTTTCCTATGGCTGCTATATTAATGAATTTTTGAATTAATATACAGTGTAAAAAGCAGCTCCTAAATCTCAGTGACATAGAGCCATGTTTATTTTTGGCTATAAGTCTCAGAGCTAGCTATAGTGGCTTCACTCAAGCCTGAGGGTTAGACTCAGTTGTGCTCCAAATGTGTTTCTTTTCTGGAACACAAGTAAATAAGGGTGTAGATCATCACCATTCCTCTCTTGTTGAGGAGAGAAATGTAAATCAGACATTCATACATTTAAAGCCTCTGTTCAAACAGAAGATATGTCACATCTTGTCTTGTTCTATTAGCCAAAGCAAGCCCAAGACTTGATCAAACCCAACATCAGTGGGGCGGGTGTGTGGTGGGCAGAGTGATTATTTGCTGAAAAATAATTCAATCAAAGTCAGTTAGAACTGTCTTGAATGGATTCACTTAAATGTAAAGACACCTGACACATACTAAATACTTTCTTAATATTTCCTAAGTTAGCTAAAGACGTATAGAAGCAGTTTTACTGTCATATGAGATATATACTTTCCAGGTGGTAGAGCTCGTAAGGAATCCACCTGATGCTGTAGAAGCTGCGAGCTCCATCCCTGGGTCAGGAAGATGCCCTGGAGAAGGAAATGCAACCTGCTCAAGTATGCTTGCTGGAAGATCCCATGGACAGAGGAGCCTGGCAGGCTACAGTCTATGGGGTGGCAAAGAGTCAGATGTGACTGAGCAACTGAGCATGCATATGTATATATATAATAAATATGTAGTGTCATATATGTGACACAAATATATAGTGTCACATATATATAAGATACATATATTTCAATAATGTCATATATGTATATATTATATATATGTATATGTATGTATATATGTATATGTATTGTATATATATACACATATGTATATATATGTATATATATATATACACACACATACAAGATTATGCTATTCTTCTTTTAGGCCTTATGGTATTACTATCTTATTAGTTTTTAAAATACTATCTTATTTTTAAAAACTAAAATTCCAATTATAGACTTACTGTTGTCTGTAACATAAAATTTTATTACAATTAATATTTTTCTATGGCAAGTTATTTGTAGAGCACATCTCACTATTATAACTGCCCAAGAATACATTATCCATATTGGAAAAAATAATTTTCATTGTCTAATATGCAATATTATTATGGAAAAGTTCTGCTGCTTATATATAGTTTAACATGTGAATGTCTAATCTTGATTTAGATCCAAAAAAAGAAATGCAAAGAAAATTTCCATGCACAATCTTATTAAAGTACATTGATGCTCTCTCAGAAAATGCATTTTATTCCCTCTAAATCTCTAATTAAGGCAGCCTTGTTATTAATCAATCTCTCTAATTATTCTGAGTTTATTTGGTAACTTAATTATCCTTTTGTTATTAGATAAGATTGGAAAATATATGCATTCACACACACAATTAAAGCATTTTAAGTAGCAGTTCTAAGTATTTGAAAAAATATGCTACTATGATCTATGTGATTAGCAGAATTATTCAATGAATTCTTCAGGAAATGTAGAATGTTTTCTTTTCTTTCCCAATTTGTACCATCTGATCAGGTTATATGGCATTTATCATTATATAGCATTTATAGCTTCAAGGGACGTAGAAGGTCAGTTGATCAGGGAATCATCAATTTTTTTTTTTTTTTAAGATCAAGATACTAAATATTTAAGTCTTCATGGGCCCTATGAGTTCTATCACAAATACCCAACTCTGTAGTTCTAACATAAGCACAGTCGTAAACAGTATGTAATGAATGAATGAGGCTGCTTCCAATAAAGTTTTTCTTTTTCCACAAAGCAAGTGGTGACTGAATTTTCCACATGAGTTATTGTTTATAAAGCTCTGATCTTTGTTGTCTATTCACTAAGTGAAGTGAAATCGCTCAGTCGTGTCCGACTCTTTGCGACCCCCTGGACAGTAGCCCACCAGGCTCCTCCATCTATGGAATTTTCTAGGCAAGAGTACTTGAGGGGGTTGCCATTTCCTTCTCCAGGGGATCTTCCACCCCAGGGAACGAATCCGGGTCTCCAGCATTGCGGACAGACGCTTTACCGTCTGAGGCACCGGGGAATCCCAGTCATGTCCAATTCTCTATGGCCCCACGGAGTGCAGCATGCCAGGCTTCCCTGTCCTTCATTATCTCCCGGAATTCCTCAAACTCATGTCCATTGAGCTGGTGATATTACCCAAGCATCATTTCCTCTATCCACCCACCTTTCTTCTCCTGCCCTCAAATTTTCACAATATCAGGATCTGATATTGTCTGATATATTTATTTAATAGATGAAGAAACTGAAATTTAAAAGGATTAAAGATTTCGTTCCACAATTAGCAATAGAACTTCTAAAATTTGCTAAATGCTACAAATCTAATGGGTATCAAATATGGGTTTAGGATTCATCAATCCTGGTTGAGAATCCAATATCTTTGAGTAGTAACCTTTTCTATCATATATCTTGGAGGTTCATGATCTGACTTAGCATAAATATTATCTTAATTCATGAAGCTCAAGAAAGATCTCACTGCTTTGGATGATTTTTTTTTTTAATGTAAGTATACTCTTAACTTTGGACATGGATACATTTAACTTGACTGATAAAATGAAGCCTTAAACCACAAGACAAATCACTTTCTATACAATTTTGTAAGATTCATGTTCAGTCAGTAAGTCAGGTCTGACAGCTCTTTGCAACCCTAGGGACTGCAGCATTCCAGACTCCTAGGTCCTTCACCAGTTTCTGGAGTTTGCTCATGTTCATATTCATTGAGTCAGTGATGCTCTCTAATCATCTCATTTGTAAGGTAAATATAGAGAAAAATATGTAGTTTTCAAAGGATTCTATAGATATTTAGGAATTTGCTATTTTTTTCAGAATGCTTTTAGTAAATGCTAAGAATAACTTCTCATCATGTCTGACTTTGTGATACCAGAGACTGCCAGGCTTCTCTGTTCACAGAATTCTCCAGACAAGAATACTAGCCTGGGTAGCCATTTCCTACTCCAGGGGACCTTCCTGACCTAAGGATTGACTTGGGTTCCCACATTGCAGGCATATTCTTTACTGTCTGAGCCACCAAGGAAGACCCAACTAAAATAGTAGGAAAATAATTACTCAAAAATACATAGTATTTTATGTTTTGACATACTACTTTAACCATCTAAACTTTTAAAAAATGTAGTCAAATCTTTAGAATCAAAGCAAGGTCACCCAGGTAAAAATTCTGTATTTTCACCGGCTTTCTGTTGGGATATTTTTCATGAGTTTTTTAAAAGTAGAATTTGAATGGATTTGTGTTTTTCAATATTTCCTGTTGAGAACTTTATGGATGCCTACTGTATATCTTTGTTCTTCAGTCTGCAAGGAAAAGCATACTGACTATGGATCCAGCTTTCAGGAATCTAAGAACAACTCATAACCACAGCTACTGCTAATGCAGGAGACAATGGTTCTATTCCTGGTGGGGAAGATCCCTGGAGAAGGAAATGGCAACCCACTCCAGTATTCTTCCCTGAAAATTCCATGGGCAGAGAAGCCTCACATGCTATAGTTTATGCAGTCACAAAGCATCAGACACAACTTAGTGACTGAATAATAGCAACTCTGTTCAAATATACCACAGACATATTTGTGAAGTGTAGAAAAATTACCACATGGTGCCAGGACTTAATTGGATTTCAGTTAGTTGGTTTCTTTCTCAGCTCGAAAGCAAACATAGTTGTTATTTCAAAAAAAGTAATTTTAGGAAAATTATACTTAATAAATATGTTTAACTAATAATTCTAAATAAAATCAGGTAAGGTATTTAAAAGTGTTTTATTACCCAATTTGAAAGCATTAAAAGGTTTAATTTTCTTTAGTTCAGTTCAGTTGAGTCACTCAGTTTTGCCCAACTCTTCGCAGCCCCATAACTGCAGCACTCCAGGCCTCCCTGTCCATCATCAACTCCTGGAGCTTACTCGAACTCATGCCCATCGAGTAGGTGATGCCATCCAAACATCTCATCCTGTGTCGACCCCTTCTCCTTCTGCCACCAATCCCTCCCAGCATCAGGGTCTTTTCCAATGAGTCAACTCTTCCTATGAGGTGGCCAAAGTATTGGAGTTTCATCTTCAGCATCAGTCCTTCCAATGAACACCCAGGACTGATCTCCTTTAGGATGGACTGGTTGGATCTCCTTGCAGTCCAAGGGACTCTCAAGAGTCTTCTCCAACACCACAGTTCAAAAGCATCAATTTTTCAGCACTCAGCTTTCTTCACAGACCAACACTCACATCCATACATGGCCACTGTAAAAACCATAGCCTTGACCAGATGGACCTTTGTTGGCAAAGTAATGTCTCTGCTTTTTAATATGCTATCTAGGTTGGTCATAACTTTCCTTCCAAGGAGTAAGTGTCTTTTAATTTCATGGCTGTAGTCACCTTTTGCAGTGATTTTGGAGCCCCCAAAAATAAAGTCTGACACTGTTTCCACTGTTTCCCCATCTATTTCTCATGAGGTGATGGGACCAGATGCCATGATCTTAGTTTTCTGAATGTTGAGCTTTTAGTCAACTTTTTCACTCTCCTCTTTCACTTTCATCAAGAGGCTTTTTAGTTCCTCTTCACTTTCTGCCATGAGGGTGGTGTCATCTGCATATCTGAGGTTATTGATATTTCTCCTGGCAATCTTGACTCCAGCTTGTGCTTCTTCCAGCCCAGTGTTTCTCATGATGTACTCTGCATATAAGTTAAATAAGCAGGGTGACAATATACAGCCTTGATGTACTCCTTTTCCTATTTGGAGCCAGTCTGTTGTTCCATGTCCAGTTCTAACTGTTGCTTCCTGACCTGCATACAGGTTTCTTAAGAGGCAGGTCAGGTGATCTTGTATTCCCATCTCCTTCAGAATTTTCCACAGTTTATTGTGATCCACACAGTCGAAGGCTTTGGCATAGTCAATAAAGCAGAAATAGATGTTTCTCTGGAACACTCCTGCTTTTTCGATGATCCAGCAGATGTTGGCAATTTGATCTCTGGTTCCTCTGCCTTTTCTAAAACCAGCTTGAATATCTGGAAGTTCTCGGTTCACATGTTGCTGAAGCCTGGCTTGGAGAATTTTGAGCATTACTTTACTAGCATGTGAGATGAGTGTAATTGTGCGGTAGTTTGAGCATTCTTTAGATCTAGTCTCTTAAATCGATTTCTCACTTCCACTGTATTGTCATAAGGCACTTGATTTAGGTCATACCTGAATGGTCTAGTGGTTTTCCCTACTTTCTTCAATTTAAGTCTGAATATGGCAGTAAGGAGTTCATGATCTGAGCCACAGTCAGCTCCTGGTCTTGTTTTTGCTGACTGTATAGAGCTTCTCCATCTTTGGCTGCAAAAAATATAATCAATCTGATTTCAGTGTTGACCATCTGGTGATGTCCATGTGTAGAGTTTTCTCTTGTGTGCTGCGCGGGCACAGGAGGGCTGAGAGGAGCTACTCCATGTTCAAGGTCAAGAGGGGCGGCTGTGAAAGGATACCGCTCATTCAAGGTAAGGATCAGTGGCTGTGCTTTGCTGGAGCAGCCGTGAAGAGATACCCCAAGTCCAAGGTAAGAGAAACCCAAGTAAGACATTAGGTGTTGCAAAAGGGCATCAGAGGGCAGATACGCTAAAACCATAATCACAGAAAACCAGCCAACTTGATCACAGGACCACAGTCGTGTCTAACTCAGTGAAACTAAGCCATGCTGTGTGGGGCCACCCAAGACGGTCAGGTCATGGTGGAGAGTTCTGATAGAATGTGGTCCAGTGGAGAAGGGAATGGCAAAACACTTCAGTATTCTTGCCTTGAGAACCCCATGAACAGTATGAGAAGGCAAAATGATTGGATACTGAAACTCCCCAGGTCGGTAGGTGCCCAATATGCTACTGGAAATCAGTGAAGAAATAATTCCAGAAAGAATGAAGATATGGAGCCAAAGCAAAAAGAATACCCAGTTATGGATGGGACTGGTGATAGAAGCAAGGTCCAATGCTGTAAAGAGCAATATTGCATAGGAACGTAGAATGTTAGGTCCATGAATCAAGGCAAATTGGAAGTGGTCAAACAGGAGATGGCAAGAGTGAATGTCGACTTTCTAGGAATCAGCGAACTAAAATGGGCTAGAATGGGTGAATTTAACTCAGATGACCACTATATCTACTACTGTGGGCAGGAATCCCTTAGAAGCAATGGAGTAGCCCTCATAGTCAACAAAAGAGTCCAAAATTCAGTACTTGGATGCAATCTCAAAAACAACAGAATGATCTCTGTTCATTTCCAAGGCAAACTATTCAATATCAAGGTAATCCAAGCCTATGCCCCAACCAGTAATGCCAAAGAAGCTGAAGTTGAACAGTTCTATGAAGACCTACAAGACCTTTTAGAACTAATACCCAAAAAAGATGTCCTTTTCATTACAGGGAACTGGAATGCAAAAGTTGGAGATCAAGAAACACCTGGAGTAACAGGCAAATTTGGCCTTGGAGGACGGAATGAAGCAGGGCAAAGGCTAATAGAGTTTTTGAATAAGGTACTCTACATAAAAGTTAAATAAGCAGGCTGACAATATAGAGCCTTGTTGTACTCCTTTCCCAATTTTGAACTAGTCTGTCTTTCCATTAATTATTATATTAATGTGGATCTCAAGGGCCTGTTTTTTTTCCTTTCATATATTTTTTATATAAATAGGACTGATTCACTCAAAATCATCAGAGAAAAGGAAACATGTATAAACAAAGGTGCAGGAAACCTAACTAATAAGTTTCACATAGTGAATAATGTTTATAAAAACATCTAATCAGGTTTCCATTTTTTTAATGAAGTAAGGGGCAAGATCAAAGCCAAAAATGAGGAGAGTGGAGACATGAGGTAATGTGTAAGATGTTGATTTAAGACTTTGGAAGAATAAATTGAGCAGAATAATATAATTTTTGACCAACATAAAGGCTCTCTTGTCATGAGTGATAACAAAAAGGAGTCAGTATGATACAGAGGTCAAGTGCAGGTCAGGTTTATCTGTGCAGGGCAGGGTCTCAGTATGTAGAGAGTTCCATCTAGTTGGGGTTAAGATTTAGCAAAACAACAACAAACAATGAAGTAACATAAGGGCAAAAAATTAAGAGAAATGGGAAGATTATGATTCTTGACCTTGGAAATTAAGTTTGGAACAGAGAGAAATGAGAATTTGAAGGGAGTGAGGCACAGTAAAGATGTCATAGTATCAGTGGATTGAGGTCCCTTCTGGTGGCAGAGAATTAATCAAGATAAGTTAAATAAGAGAGTCTTCTCAGTCTTTGCCAGAATGGATACTTGATTTCTGAGGTTGCATTTCTTCAATTTTATCAGATAGATGCAAGAAAAAATATAGTTTTAAATCCAATAAAATGGATTTTTGAATAAAGGAAAATGTTGGAAAACAGATAGTAAAAGGATATGATTGGTATATGATAGATACATGGTAGCTGAATAGACAGGTAGATAGAGTTAAATAACTGAGAATTTAATAGAACAAGTATATAAATTATATCAAGACAATTAAATTTTTTAAGTTTTGGAAAATAAGAGCCACCATATAATTTATTTCAGCCCATCCTCTCTGCCTTGGGTCTATGAAATACCATGTCCGCCAAATGATAAGGCAGCTGCCAGTTTGATTCTGAAGCCCCTGGAGTAGATCTGGATGATGACAAAGGAATCTCATTCCCATTTTCACTGAGCTTCTAAGATGTCCTTTCAAATAAATATTCTAACAGTGATAGCAGAAGACACATCAATCCATGAACAAAAAGATCAGGTAGTGGAGAGTGAAAGTGGTAGAATACAGACAATGAAAGAGATTCAAGTAGAATGCACTTAAGCACCACATTATGGATGGCTTTTGGAAATGCAAGTCAAAGCGTGACTGTGTAGTCATTTAAGACTCTCAGTTTCAGATGTAAGGCAAAAAGTGAATAGTGTTGATTTACAAGGAGACTGAATATTTTATTCTTCACTAAAGAAATAAGTGAATCAGATGTTTGATTTTGACAGGATATGAAAAGGGAAATGTATTATTTTTTAAAATGTAGTCATTGAATTGGTTATGCTTTTTATTCCTATTTAAGACCATTTTAAATAGGTTTAAAATCACTCTCAAGTCATTAAGTGGAAGAATAAATCTGTAATAATAAAATAAATGTAATAATGCAATGATTTTTTAAAAAGTGCCTTCCAAGTCTCTATTTGAGTTTCTATTTTTGTAGGAAAATCTGGATAATGAAACATGACATAACCTTCATTTTATCAATCTAGTTATCATTTCAGCTCTTAAGCATAACACAAGAACCGTTTGCTCCCTAAGTACATAGACTACATAGTGATTTGGCATCACTATTGTTTTCATGAGGGTAAGTGGTATGATAAATACATTTTCTATGATGGTGAATATTTTTCTTTTCAAATAATATGTCATGAGATGATACTATTTCAATTTGCTGTAACAGTTTTAGGGGAAAATTAAATGCAACATTATAACATGAATATGCAACCAACATATTCTCAACTAAACCTAAATTCTTCTAAGTAAAGAAAATATGGAACATTCTTTTGGAAGATGTGCATTAAATGTCAATAACGTAGTGAGACTAAGAACCTCTGTAGGAAAGAAGAGAACAGCAGAGATGGATGAAAATAATTCAGTATTACTTACACCTGACTTCTTTGTCAGAATTAATTAGAAGCAATTTCTCAATAATTGACTTTCAAGCATAGTCCCCAGTATAAACATGCTTGTGTTTTAGAGATGAGTCTTTCCTCTACTTGATGAAATTAGCTGAGTACGAGTGAGAATCCGGTCTTCTACTACTTCACTTATACTCTTTGGCATGGCATTTGAATTTAGTAAGCTCTGGAGTTAGCAGGAATTGAGTTTTTATGTCATGCTAATCATATTTTTAAAACCAGAGCTTGCTCACATCCTTATTTCTGCTTCTTCTTCCAAGTACATGGTGAGTTCAAATTCCCAGTTCCCTTGCTGTTGAGAGGGTCATGTGAGAATGAAATAGAAAAAGAAGGTATGTCACATCCAGAATAAACCACTTAGCTCCTTGAGTCTTCTATCTCTCTTTCCCTGTTATCAAAATGGTGGAGGAGGAGTAAGGATAAGATGAACTAGATGGACAAGAGTTGTCAAAGATGCCTTCCAGATCTCTGGTAGACTTTGCATAAGTGGGATTAAATTTGCTGTGTTAAACTACTGAGAAATTTGGTTGTATTTGTTACCCTGCAAATTTACATTAGTTATGTGATTTTAGGCTGGAACTTAACCTCCCTCAGTTTTAGTTTTCCATTCTATAATTGAAATGTTTTCACACAAAGGCATATTAAATGATAGTAATTTTACTTTTTTTTTTAATGTTCAAGAAAGCTATTAGATTATCTGTAGAAAGAAAACTAATGTGGACTTTATCTGAAATTTTAGATCTTTAAATTATGACTATTTATTCTGATTATATAAAATAAACAAAATGTCATATTTAGTACTCAGTGGGAAGTTTTATTTATTTTGTTTTATCTCTTCAGACAAATGTTGACATTTTTCTGAATGAACCAGAAACAAAGTGCCTCATGGAAATGCAAAAACATGTCCCAGAGCCTTCTAGCAAGTCTAGAAATGCTAAGATAAGTGAAATCAAGGATTTCTAATTCACTATCATTCATAGATAAAAGCATAAACTTAGAAAATAGGATAATATCATATTAAAAATTGTAACAAACCATTCCAGACTGTTGTGTCTCCCCTAAAATTTGTATATTGAAACCTAAGATTCAAGGTAATAGCATTAGGAGATGGGCGTTTGGAAGGCAATTCAAGTTAAAGGAGGTGGATGGGATCTTCCTTTTGGATTAGTGCCCTTATAAAAGAAAGAAGATACAGGACACTTCTTTCATTTCCCACACACATGCATGAAACAGGTCAGACCGGCACACAATGATAAGGAGGCTGTTTCAGTTCAGTCCAGTCGCTCAGTCGTGTCCGACTCTTTGCGACCCCCTGAATCGCAGCACGCCAGGCCTCCCTGTCCATCACCAACTCCCGGAGTTTACTCAAACTCATGCCCATCGAGTCGGTGATGCCATCCACCATCTCATCCTCTGTCGTCCCCTTCTCTTCCTGCCCCCAATCCCTCCCAGCATCTGGGTCTTTTCCAATGAGTCAATTCTTTGCATGAGGTGGCCAAAGTACTGGAGTTTCAGCTTCAGCATCAGTCCTTCCAATGAACACCCAGGACTGATCTCCTTCAGGATGGACTGGTTGGATCTTCTTGCAGTCTAAGGGACTCTTAAGAGTCTTCTCCAACACCATAGTTCAAAAGCATCAATTCTTCGGCGCTCAGCTTTCTTCATAGTCCAACTCTGACATCCATACATGACCACTGGAAAAACCATAGCCCTGACTAAATGAAACTTTGTTGGCAAAGTAATGCCTCTGCTTTTTAATATGCTATCTAGGTTGGTCATAACTTTCCTTCCAAGGAGTAAGCATCTTTTGATTTCATGGCGGCAGTCACCATCTGCAGTGATTTTGGAGCCCAAAAAATAAAGTCTGACACTGCTTCCACTGTTTCCCCATCTGTTTGCCTTGAAGTGATGGGACCAGATGCCATGATCTTAGTTTTCTGAATGTTGAGCTTTAAGCCAACTTTTTCACTCTCCTCTTTCACTTTCATCAAGAGGCTTTTTAGTTCCTCTTCACTTTCTACCACAAGGGTGGTGTCATCTGCATATCTGAGGTTATTGATATTTCTCCTGGCAATCTTGATTCCAGCTTGTGCTTCTTCCAGCCCAGTGTTTCTCATGATGTACTCTGCATATAAGTTAAATAAGCAGGGTGACAATATACAGTCTTGAGATACTCCTTTTCCTATTTGGAACCAGTCTGTCTTTCCATGTCCAGTTTTAACTGTTACTTCCTGACCTGCATATAGGTTTCTCAAGAGGTGGGTCAGGTGGTCTGGTACTGCCATTTCTTGAAGAATTTTCCACAGTTTATTGTGTTCCACACAGTCAAAGGCTTTGGCATAGTCAATAAAGGAGAAATAGATGTTTTTCTGGAACTCTCTTTCATCTCCAATGATTCAGCAGATGTTGACAATTTGATCTCTGGTTCCTCTGCCTTTTCTAAATCCAGCTTGAACATCTGGAAGTTCTCGGTTCATGTATTGCTGAAAGCTGGCTTGGAGAATTTTGAACATTACTTTACTAGCGTGTGAGATGAGTGCAATTGTGCAGTAGTTTGAGCATTCTTTGGGATTGCCTTTCTTAAGGATTAGAATTAAAACTGACCTTTTCTAGGCCTGTGGCCACTGCTGAGTTTTCCAAATTTGCTGGCATATTGAGTGCAGCACTTTCACAGCATCGTCTTTCAGGATTTGAAATAGCTCCACTGGAATTCCATCACATCCACTAGCTTTGTTCATAGTGATGCTTTCTAAGGCCCACCTGACTTCACATTCCAGGATGTCTGGCTCTAGGTGAGTGATCACACCATCATGATTATCTGGGTCATGAAGATCTTTTTTATACAGTCCTTCTGTGTTTTTTTGCCACCTCTTCTTAATATCTTCTACTTCTGTTAGGTCCATACCATTTCTGTCCTTTATTGAACCCATCTTTGCATGAAATGTTCCCTTGGTATCTCTAATTTTCTTGAAGAGATCTCTAGTCTTTCCCATTCTGTTCTTTGCATTGATCACTGTGGAAGGCTTTCTTATCTCTCCTTGCTATCCTTTGGAATTCTGCATTCAAATGGGAATATCTTTCCTTTTCTCCTTTGCTTTTCACTTCTCTTCTTTTCACAGCTATTTGTAAGGCCTACTCAGACAATCATTTTGCCTTTTTGCATCTCTTTTCCATGGGGATGGTCTTGATCCCTGTCTCCTGTACAATGTCATGAACCTCTGTCCATAGTTCATCAGGCACTCTGTCTATCAGATCTAGTCCCTTAAATCTATTTCTCACTTCCACTGTATAGTCATAGGGCATTTGATTTAGGTCATACCTGAATGGTCTAGTGGTTATCCCTACTTTCTTCAATTTAAGTCTGAATATGGCAATAAGGGGTTCATGATCTGAGCCACAATCAGCTCCCGGTCTTATTTTTGCTGATATAGAGGAGGCTGTCTACAAGACTGGAAATTAGCTCACACCTTAATCTTGGACTTTTCTCCTTCCCTGTTTATGTGAGACATAAACAATAGTTGTTAACAATTCTTTAAAAAGCACCATGTTAAATATAAAAAAATTACTGAGCAGTGCAAAATAATGAGGTGGATAAGGATTGAGTCAAAGATGCTGAAGAGTATGCAATCTGAAGAAAAAAGAGAAAAATGTGAGAGGAAAAAAGACAGAACATCAGATACATGTGGGACACTATTGCAAGTCTGATTACAGAAAATTAAAATATCAGAAGGAGAAAAAAGAAGAGGAAATAAATATAAAAATAGAATGGCTTAAATCTCATATTAAGTGAAGTGTATAAGAACATCATAGTAAAGTAATTAAAAACAAAGATAAAGATAAATTATTAAAGAGCACCTCGGAAAAATATAAAGATGAGCAAAAATTTGAATGACTAGTCTTTTCATCAGAACTTAGAGACAAAAGAAGAAAAGAATAAAAAAAAATAATAGCTGAAGGAAAAATTAGTAAATTCAGAATTCTACATAGAGCAAAAATATTCAAGCATGAAAGGTAAGTGAAGATACTTTAGATGAATAAAAATAAGAATAAGGGTGAAACTGTCATAAGGAGACTAATAGGGATTAATGGAACAGAATTGAGAGTACAAAAATAAGCTCTTAATTTCATAGGAAGCAGATTTAAAGCAGAAATGCCAAGGCAGTTCAGTGAGAAAGAAAAGTGTTTCAAAGAAATTTTGTAGAATCAACTGAATCAATGAGTAACTATATGGGATAAAAATGTCCCTTACTTCACTCCATTAAAAAAAAAAATTTACCCAAATTGAATTATAGACTTAAATATAAATGCTAAAAACATAAGATTACCAATAGAAAATATATGAAAGAATATTTGGGTCTTAAACAAGTGAATATTTCATAGATAGGATGCAAAAGCTTGGATCACAAAAAATGGTAAAGCAAATTTTACCAAAATTAACACTATTATTCTTCAAGGGAGACTATGACTAAGATCAAAATATGATACAAAAATGGGAGAAATAATTACAATGTGTTTAATCTTGACAAAAGACTTTTATAATGTATAAAAAACGTCCCAAAATGCAAAGGCATGTGGACCTTAGGAAACATCACTTCAAACAAAGCCAGTGGAGGTGATGGAATTCCAATTGAACTATTTCAAATCCTAAAAGATGATGCTGTTAAAGTGCTGCACTCAATATGGCAGCAAATTTGGAAAATTCAGTAATGGCCACAGGACTGGAAAAGATCAGTTTTCATTCCAATCCCAAAGAAAGGCAATCCCAAAGAATGCTCAAACTACCACACAATTACACTCATCTCACATGATAGCAAAGTGATGCTCAAAATTCTCCAAGCCAGGCTTCAACAGTGGGTGAACCATGAACCTCCAGATGTTCAAGCTGGATTTAGAAAAGGCAAAGGAAACAGATCAAATTGCCAACATCTGTTGGATCATAGAAAAAGCCAGAGTTCCAGAAAGACATCTACTTCTGCTTTATTGACTATGCCAATGCCTTTGACTGTGTGGATAAAAAAAAAAAAAAAAAAACTGTGGAAAATTATTCAAGAGATGGGATTATCAGACCACTTAACTTGCCTCCTGAAAAATCTGTTTGCAGGTCAAGAAGCAACAGTTAAAACTGGACATGAAACAACAGGCTAGTTCCAAATCGGGACAGGAAAATGTCAAGGCTGTTTATTTTCACACTGCTTATTTAACTTATTTTCAGAGTATATCATGCAAAATGCTGAGATGAATGAAGCACAAGCTGGAATCAAGATTGCTGGAAGAAACATAAAAAACCTCAGTTATACAGATGACACCACCCTTAGGGCAGAAAGCAAAGAAGAACTAAAGAGCCTCTTGATGAATGTGAAAGAGGAGAGTGAAAAAGTTGACTTAAAACTCAACATTCAGAAAACTAAGATCTTGGCATCTGGTCCCATCACTTCATGGCAAATAGATGGGGAAACAATGGAAACAGTGAAAGCCTTTATTTTTTTGGGTTCCAAGATCACTGCAGATGGTGACTGCAGCCATGAAATTAAAAGATGCTTGCTCCTTGGAAGGAAAGTTATGACCAACCTAGATAGCATATTAAAATGCAGAGACATTACTTTACCCACAAAGGTCCATCTAGTCCAAGTTCTGGTTTTTCCAGTAGTCATGTATGGATGTGAGAGTTGGACTATTGGGAAAGCTGAGCGCTGAAGAATTGATGCTTTTGAACTGTGGTGTTGGAGAAGACTCTTGAGAGTCCCTTGGACAGCAAGGAGATCCAGCCAGTCCATCCTAAAGGAAATCAGTCCTGACTGTTCATTGGAAGGACTGATGTTGAAGCTGTAACTCCAATACTTTTGCCACCTGATGCAAAGAACTGACTCATTGGGAAAGATCCTGATGCTGGGAAAGGTTGAAGGCAAGAGAAGGGGACGACAGAGGATAAGATGGTTGGATGTCATTACCTACTTGAAGGACATGAGTTTACCTAAGATCCAGGAGTGGGTGATGGACAGGGAAGCCTGGCATGCTTCAGTCCATGGGGTTGCAAAGTTGGACACAACTGACTGAACTGAACTGAACTGAATTGAAAGAACTCTTACAGGTCAACAAGATAATGGTTAATTCATGTTACAAAAAGGACACAAAATTTGAGAAGATACTACATCACAAAAGCTATACATGGAAAACTATTTGAGTTAGCTTATTAGAGAAATGTAAGTTAAAAAAAAATAAGTGAGACAGTAATACATATCTTAGAATACCAAATTTGGTATGAATGTCTTGCTAAACTGGATATCACACAAACTGTTGGTGGGAATATAAAAGATACAATCACTTTGAAAAGCAATTGGCAGTTTTTTAGAAAGTTAAGCACAGTTACCATAAAACCCAGCCATTTCACTTCTCAGTATTCACCTAAGACAAATCAAAACATGTATTCATAAAAAGACATGTGCTGGAGGAGAAAATGGCAACCCACTCCAGTATTCTTGCCTGGAAAATTCCATGAACAGAAGAGCCTGGCGAGCTACAGTCCATGGGGTTGCAAAGATTCAGACACAACCGAGTGACTGAGCACTCATCACACATAACTCTTTTATTCCTGGTAGTGTGGAGATTTTACAGCAAAAAATTGTAATTTATGTGCATTTTAATCTCTACTATTCAAAATGAGAAATAGCATATATTAGACTGGTACCTTTCTATTCTAACTGGAACTTGTGAAGGTGTAAGAAATTTATTGATACTGTGACATTATGATGAAATTACAAAGCTATGTAACTACCATAAATATTACTTGCAGCTACTCATCATCCACTGAGCAAAGGGGAAGGAGGTGAGGCAGGGCTGGGGAAGCTGGCATTTATTAAATTCCTACTCTGTTGGGCATGTGCTAGACACATCTACATGTATGCTTTCATTTTTAATATCTGGGAAAGTGTAGCAGTACAGGAATTAAAGCAAAGACAAGAGACACTATGAACACATTTATTTTATTTTTTTTTTTCTTGGTATAGATCGTCAACTTTTTAAACTTTTTATATTCTTTTGTCATCCACTTTTGGCCCAGCAAATCCTTTGATTGTTTCCAACTCTCTGAGTCACAGCTACCTGAGTTTGCTGTATAGTTCTTATGTGGCTAGAGGGACATTTATTGGAGTTTTTTGGGGGGAGGTGGGGTTGGGGAATTAGATTTTAAGTTCTCAGAAGACTAGAGTTAACAGTAGTGTTTTATATACTTTAAATTTTGCTTAGACGGTAGAGCTTAGTTACGTGCTCTTGCCACAAAAACATTTTTAATTAAAAAAGAAGTGGGGCAGGAGACGCAAAAGGAAAGTTTTATAGGTGATGGATAAGTTTATGGCTTTAATTATAGTCTCACAGGTGTATATTTATTTCCAAACTTACCGAGTTTGTATACATTAAATATGTACAGCCTTTTGCATGTCAATCGTATCTCAATAAAGTGGTTTAAAAAGAAAAGACATGTGCATGTAAGTCATTGTTTGTAAAAGCCCAAGTTAGAAATAACCCTAGTATTCATAAGCAAATGAATGGATAAAAATAGAATGGAATAATATTCAGCATTTAAGAAAATGAAGCAACATAGATAAATTATTAACCAAGTGACAGGTATCAGTGGAAAAAAAAATACACAAATTCCATGATTTCATTTATATAAAATTTGAAGGAACATAAATTATAATGTCAGATTATTGAATATCTAGGGTTTGGGACAAAGGAAAGATACATTGAAAAGATATACATGAAATGTTTTGGGTGTTAACAAAGTGGTCTGCATTTTCTTTGTATTGTTAGTTTCACAGCGCATATTTTTATATCATTCACTCAGTAGCCCATTTTAAATATGTGTAGCTTATCGTTCATAAACCATTCCACAATACAGTTGGTTAACAAAATTGTAAAAACCTCAGAGATATAGTTAAAACTGAAAATTCAAAGTTTTCATTCACAAGTACTCATGTAAGTTAAAGAAGAAATAATTTATGAAAAGAGAAAAATAAGCCTGTGAGGAAAAAGGACACAGTTAATAAATATAAGCATGGTTAAATATTAGAATATACAATTACTAACATCAATAAATAAATTAAATAGTTGGTACTTTGAAAGAAATCAATTAAATAGATAAACCACTAGCTAATACAATCAAACAAGGGAATAATTTCACAAACATATTGAGGAAACTAATTATAGTACAATATTTTATTCAACTCTATTCAAATAAATTTAAAAACTGACTTCAAATTCTCAGAAAATATAAATTACAAGGAGAATATAAAATATAAACAAACCAATTATCATGGTAAAATTTGAGAAAGCTGTCAAACAGTTCCTTTCCAAAATAAAACAAGACTGATTTTTCACAAGTGGTTCTATCAAACCTTCAAGATATAAATATTTCTAGTGTTATTTGAATGTTTCCAAACAGAGACTGGAAGAAAAGCTCCTTCTTTCTTTTCCATCAAACTCTCTTTTAAACAAGCTAACCTATTCTTTGAATGTGTGTTCTTGGCCCTCTTCAAAAGGTTACTGATTTCAGTAAGGCCTGGATGGATTATGGGTAGTGGCCATTGGATTTCTCCATCCATGTGGGTTTGCTTCACAGGACTTTTCTTATCTCTTTTAGGAGACTGGCTATAACCTCTGTGAAAATTGAGCTTTGAGTCTGTAAGAATGGGTTCCCTCAGAGAGTAGAGGCTTCATTGTTGCTGTTCAGTCACTGAGTCTTGTCTGACTCTCTGAAAGCCCATGGACTGCAACGCTCCAGGCTCCCCTGTCCCTCACCATTTCCCAAATTTTGCTCAGGTTCATGTCCACTGAGTTGGTTGTTGTGATGTTCAGTCACCAAGTCACGTCCAAACTCTCTCCAACTCCATGAACTGCAGCACATCAGGCTTCCCTGTCCTTCACTACTCCCTGAATCTGCTCAAACTCATTACCCAATGAATCAATGATGTCATCTAATAACCTTATCCTCTATTGCCCCCTTCTCCTCTTCCCCTCAACCTTCCCCAGCATTGGGATCTTTTCTAATGAGTCGGTTCTCCACATCAGTTGGCCAAAGTGCTGAAGCTTCAGCTTCAGCATCAGTGCCTCAAATGAATATTCAGGATTGATTTGCTTTAGGATTGACTTTGATCACCTGTTTGATCACCTTGCTGCCCAATAGCTTCTCAAAAGTCTTCTCCAGCACTACAGTTTGTAAACATCAATTCTTCAGTGCTCATCCTTCATTATGACCCAACTCTCACATTCATACATGACTACTGAAAAAACCATAGCTTTGACTATATGAACCTTTGTCTGAAAAGTTATGTCTTTGCTTTGTGATATGCTTTCTAGGTTTGTCATAGTCTTCCTCCAAGGAGTAAGTGTCATTTCAAGACTGTAGTCACCAACCACAGTGATTTTCGAGCCCAGGAAAATAAAAGCTGTCACTGTTTCTATGTTTTCCCCATTATTTGTCAGGAGGTTATGGGACCAGATGCCATGATCTTCGGTTTTTGAATGTTGAGTTTTAAGCCAGATTTTTCACTCTCCTCTTTCATCCTCATCAAGAGTCTGTTTAGTTCATCTTCACTTTCTGCCATTAGTGATTTCATCTATATATCTGAGGTTGTTCATGTTTCTTCCAGAAATCTAGATTCCAGTTTGTGAGTCATTCAGCCTTGATTTTGCATAATGTACTCTGAATAGAAGTTAAATAAGCAGGGTGATAATATACAACCTTGATATATATAACTTGATAAATACAACCTTGACAATATAAAACTACTTTCCCAATTTTGAACCAATCTGTTATTTCTTGCAATGTTCTAAATGTTGCTTCTTGACCTGCATACAGGTTTCCCAAGAGACACTTAAGGTGGTCTGGTATTCCCATCTCATTAATATTTTCCAGTTTGTTGTGAGCCATATAGTCAAAGGCTTTAGTGTAGTCACTGAAGCAAAAGTAGAAGTTTCTCTTGGAATTCCCTTCATTTCTCTATGATAGAGGATAGGCTGGCAAGAGGCAATTCATTTTTGGACATCTCACAACTATTAGAAAAGAAATGGTTTTCCCCTGACATTAGAACAACCTAGGATTGCCATGTTAGGTAGTTAGAATAGGAAAAAGGAGTCCAAAATGGCTAAAAGACAAAGAGGGAAGTTCAGTTCAGTCACTCTTTGCAACCCCATGGACTGCAGCATACCAGACTTTCCTGTCCATCACCAACACCCGGAGCTTACTCAAACTCATGCCTATTGAGTCAGTGATGCCATCCAACCATCTCATCCTCTGTCATCCCCTTCTCCTCTGGCCTTCAATCTTTCCCAGCATCAGGGTCTTTTGAAATGAGTCAGCTCTTCACATCAGGTGGCCAAAGTATTGGAGTTTCAGCTTCAGCATCAGTTCTTCTGATTTCCTTTAGGACAAACTGGTTGAATTTCGTTGATGTCCAAGGGACTCTCAAGAGTCTTCTCCAACACCACAGTTCAACAGCATCAATTCTTCAGTGCTCAGCTTTCTTTATAGTCCAACTGTCACATCCATACATGACTACTGGAGAAACCAGAGCTTTGATTAGATGGACATTTGTTGGCAAAGTAATGTCACTACTTTTTAATATGCTGTCTAGGTTGGTCCTAGCTTTTCTTCCAAGGAGCAAGCATCTTTTAATTTCATGGCTGCAGTCACCATTTGCAGTGATTTTAGAGCCCAAAAAATAACGTCTCTCACTGTTTCCATTGTTTCCCCATCTATTTGCCATGAAATGGTGGGACCGGATGACATGATCTTAGTTTTCTGAATGTTGAATTGTAAGCCAAATTTTTCACTCTCCCTTTCCACTTTCATCAAGAGGATAGTTAGTTCTTCTTTGCTTTCTGCCATAAGGTAGGTGACATCTGCATATCTCAGGTTATTGATGTTTCTCTCAGCAATCTTGATTCCAACTTGTGTTTCATCCAGTCCAGCATTTCTCATGATGTACTCTGCATATAAGTTAAATAAGCATGGTGACAGTATACAGTCTTGACATTCTCCTTTCCTGATTTGGAACTAGTCTTTTGTTCTATGTCCAGTTCTAACTATTGCTTTTTAACCTTCATGCAGGTTTCTCAGGAGGCAGGTAAGGCAGTCTCGTATCTCCATCTCTTGAAGAATTTTTCACAGTTTGTTGTGATCCACACAGTCAAAGGCATTGGCATAGTCAATACAGCAGAAGTAGATGTTTTTTCTGGAACTCTCTTGCTTTTCAGTGATATAACGGATATTGGCAATTTGATCTCTGGTTCCTCTGCCTTTTCTAAATCATTCTTGAATGTCTGGAAGTTCTTGTACTGCTGAAGTCTGGTTTAGAGAATTTTGAGCATTACTTTACTAGCATATGAGATGAGTGCAATTTTGGGGTAGTTCAAGACTTCTTTGTCATTGCCTTTCTTTGAAATTGGAATGAAAACTGACATTTTCCAGATGTATGGCCACTAATGAGTTTTCCAAATTTGCTGGCATATTGAGTGCAGCACTTTAACTGCATCATCTTTTAGGATTTGAAACAGCTTAACTGGAATTCCATCACCTCCACTAGCTATGTTCATAGTGATGTTTCCTAAGGCCCACTTGACTTCACAACACAGGATGTCTTGTTCTAGATGAGTGATCACACCATTGTGGTTATCTGGGTTATGAAGATTTTTTCGTATAGTTCTGTATATTCTTGCCAAATCTTCTTAATATCTTCTGCTTCTGTGAGGTCCATATAATTTCTGTTCTTTATTGTGCACCTTTTTACATGAAATGTTCCCTTGGTATCTGTAATTTTCTTGAAGAGATCTCTAGTCTTTCCCATTGTATTGTTTTTCCTCTATTTCTTTGCATTGATAACTGAGGAAGGCTTTCTTATCTCTCCTTGCTATTCTCTGAAACTCTGCATTCAAATGGGTATATCTTTCCTTTTCTCCTTTGCCTTTCACTTCTCTTCTTTTCTCAGCTATTTGTAAGGCCTCCTCAGACAAACTATTTTGCCTTTTTGCATTTCTTTTTCTTGGGGATGTTCTTGACTACTGCCTCCTGTACAATGTCATGAACCTCTGTCCATAGGTTTTCAGGCACTCTGTCTATCAGATCTAATCCCTTGAATCTATTTGTCACCTCTACTGTATAACTGTAAGGGATTTGATTTAGGTCATACCTGAATGGTCTAGTGGTTTTCCCTACTTTCTTCAATTTAAGTCTGAATTTGGCAATAAGAAGTTCATGATCTGAGCCACAGTCAGCTTCCGGTCTTGTTTTTGCTGACTGTAATAGAGCTTCTCCAACTTTGGCTGCAAAAAAATATAATCAATCTGATTTCGGTGTTGACCTTCTGGTGATGTCCATGTGTAGCGTCTTCTCTTCTTTGATGGAAGAGGGTGTTTGCTATGACCAATGCGTTCTCTTGGCCAAACTCTATTACCCTTTGCCCTGCTTCATTTTGTACTCCATGGCCACATTTGCCTGTTACTCCAGGTGTTTTTTGACTTCCTACTTTTGCATTCCAGTCCCCTATAATGAAAAGGACATCTTTTTTGGGTGTGAGTTCTAGAAGGTCTTGCAGGTCTTCATAGAACTGTTCAACTTTAGCTTATTCAGCATTACTGGTCAGGGCATAGATTTGGATTTCTGTGATAATGAATGGCTTGCCTTGGGAACGAACATAGCTTATTCTGCATTTTTGAGATTGCATCCAAGTACTGAATTCTGGACTCTTTTTTTTTTTTTTTTTGACTATGAGGGCTACTCCATTTCTTCTAAGGGATTTTTGCCCACAGTAGGAGATATAATGGTCATCTGAGTTAAATTCACCCATTCCAGTCCATTTTCATTTGCTGGTTCCTAAAATGTCAGTGTTCACTCTTGCCATCTCCTGTTTGACCACTTCCAATTTGCCTTGTTTCAGGGACCTAACTTTCCAGGTTCCTATGCAATATTGCTCTTTACAGCATCGGACTTTACTTCCATCACCAGTAACATCCAAAGCTGGGTATTGTTTTTACTTTGGCTCCATCTCTTCATTCTTTCTGCAATTTTTCCTTCAGTGATCTCCAGTAGCATATTGGGCATTTATGGACCTGGGAAGTTCATCTTTCAGTGTCTTATTTTTTTGCCTTTTCATACTGTTTCTTCACTACAGCAGCAGATGCTTGGCACTGAAGTGATTTTTTACAGATTGCCCACATCTAAGGGCAAAGGAGAAGCCCCAGCAAGACAGTAGGAGGGGTGAAATCATAAAATCGCATTTAGAATCAAACTCCATACCTACCAGAGATGCTCAGAGGGGTTAACCAAACCTTGGACACAGCAGGACCCAGAGGACCCACAGAGACTAAGACAGAACTGTAAACACAGTGTCTCCCATGGGATACGGGCCAGCAGTGGACTGCTTCAGGGGCAGGGACTCTAGGTGCAATAGACCTGGGTATGGCATAAGCCCTCTTGGAGGAGGTCATCATTAACCCCGCCATAGAGCCACCAGAACTTACACAAGACTGGAGAAACAGACTCTTGGAGGGCACCAACAAAATCTTGTGCCCACCAGGACCCAGGAGAAAGGAGCAGTGACCCCATAAGAGATGACTCAGACGTGCCTGTGAGTGTCCAGGAGTCACTGGTGGAGGCAAGGGTCGGTGGTGGCCTGCTGAAAGGTTGGGGGCACTGAGTTCAGCAGTGTGTGCCTGGGACCTTTTGAAGGAAGTCCCCATTATCTTCATTACCTCCACCATAGTTTGGCCTCAGATCAAATAACAGGGAGGGAACACAGCCTGGCCCTTCAACAGAAAATTGGATTAAAGGTTTACTGAGCATGGCCCTGCCCATCAAAACAAGATCCAGTTTCCCCCTCAGTCTCTCTCATCAGGAAGCTTCCATAAACCTCTTATCCTTCTCCGTCAGAGGGCAGACAGAATGAAAATGACAATCACAGAAAACTAACCAATTTGATCACATGGACCACAGCCTTGTCTAAATCAATGAAACTATGAGCCATGCCATGTAGGGCCACCCAAGACATACGGGTCATGGTGGAGAGTTCTGACAAAATGTGGTCCACTGGAGAAGGGAATGACAAACCTTTGAGTATTTTTGCCTTGAGAACTCCACGAACAATATGAAAAGAAGGGGAAAGCCCACTGAAATAGAACAAAGGAAGGTCCGAGGACCAGAGTGTGGACCTCAGGTAAAACAAACAGCCTTCCCGACTTGCCCAATTTCCATAGGGCAGGCTCAGAGGGGAGGGGACAAATGTATAAAAGGAGGAAGTCTAGAAGTGTACAGGCCTCTATTCTCTCTGTCTTTTGTGTCGGCCTGCCCTAACTCCTCGACGGTGTACTATCTTTTGTTTTTCCTAATTAAACTGAGCTGTAACACTGATTCGTCCATTGCTTCAAACGTTTCCCACGGTGAGATAGAACCAAGGAAGTTACACACTCCCCTGATATTCACTACTGAGTTAAGCTGCTCTTCTGCTTTCCTCTTCCACTCTCCTGGACAAGACCGATCCTATCTTAATTAGACTTAAATTCTTATAATATCCTTTCTTCCTATTTAATTTTCAAGCCAATCCATTTTTCTTATACACTATGTCTATAGTGAACTCATTCATTAAATATAACATATTTATATTACATAAATTTAAAGTGGCATGTCATGAATCAGTTGATATATATTCTACATAAAAAGTTTTCATAATTTTTCTCTAAGATTTTTAAAGTTTTACCTACTAAAAGAAAACATTTATTGTTTTATTCAATCCTGCCTACATGAAATAAATTATAATTTGGTCACTGCCAAAGGGACAGAAAAAAATATGAAGCTGCATCCTGATTAACAGTAAGTGAAAAGTGAAGTCGCTCAGTCATGTCGACTCTTTGTGACCCCATGGACTGTAGCCTGCCAGACTCTTCTGTCCATGGGGTTTTCCAGGCAAGAATGCTGGAGTGGGCTGCCATTTCCTTCTCCAGATTAACAGTAAATGATAGAATAATTTTCCAGTATTTTATTATGAGAAAATATATGTAATGTGACCTTTAACACTTTAGCCATTTTAAGTATATGTTTCTATGGAAGTACATTCACTTTGCTGTGCAACCTTCACCACCACCCTTCTGTAAAACTCAGCTCAGTTCAGTTCAGTTGCTAAGTCATGTCAGACTCTTTGCAATCCCATGGACTGCAGCACACCGGGCTTCCTTGTCCTTCACCAACTCCCAGAGATTGCTCAAACTCATGTCCATTGAATCAGTGATGCCATCCAACTATCTCATCCTCTGTCGTCCCCTTCTTTTATTTTGAAATACAAATGAATATAAAATTATATTGACTTATTTGACCCTCTGTGATGCAAGGAGAGAAGGGAAACAACTTTAATTCTAAAAATATTTAAACATTTTAATCACAGCCACTAACAATTTAAGTTTTAACAGTTTTAACAAGCAACTATCACTAGTTCTACCACTGTAATGATAAAACAGCCAAAAAGAGATATGTCTTTTTATGGAAAGATTATTTCACCACTGTCAAAGTAATGATTATACAGATATAAACAGAAATAATGCAACACCTTACAATTTAAGATTCATACATAAATATTAATTATAGAAAAAAGCAATTCAAAAATTTAAAACAAAATGTACAAAATGATTCATTCATTCTGCAGATGGTTTCCAATTCAAAGTGAACTACTGCCAAGACATATATAACAATTTAAAATAAAAATCAGTGTATGTAATTTCAAAGTTTGCTGAATCTTTGGTTGTTATTTATGAAATAAAAATTACAAATTTCAAGTTTTTATAGACAAATTGCTATATATATATGTTCAATATATGATAACTTGATAACTTTTCATGTCTGATCTAAAATCCTAGATTTTAAAAATAAATTCTCTTAATCCTCCTAGTTTCACTTTCTTCTACAGTATAAATTTTATATTTTCAACCTATAAAATATAACACATAGATTTGAATTTCAGTTTAGAAGCGTTATTTTTTAACTTTTATTTTATATTAGAACATAGTTACAATATTGTGTTAGTTTCAGACATATAACAAAGTGAGTCAGTTATACATATCCATGTATCTGTTCTTTTTCAAGTTCTTTTCCTATTTATGCTATTATAAAATATTTAGCAGAGTACCCTATGCTCTACAGTAGGTCCTTGTTGGTTATTTATTTTAAATATAATAGTGTGCACATATCTATCCCAAACTCCCAATCTGTCCCTACTCCCACCCTTTCCCCTGGTAATCATAAGTTTGTTCTCTAATATATTGTATTTCTCTAAAAGTAAATGTATTTCTACATAACATAATCTTGTTTTCATAAACCATAATCATGATTATCTCCCCTCTCATTTTTCAGAATCTCACAAAAATCCCATATTTTTAAAATGCAAAGTATGAATACTATCTGGAATGCTATCTGGATGCTCTTTGGAAAGACTGAGGAAAGAGATGTCAGGGCCTGACTAGTTAATAGTAATTCAGAATATTAAAAACAATTTCTCCAGAATGCTTTGTTCATTTGCAAGCTTCTTCCTATTTTGTCTAAAATACTATGTTAGGTGAAAAACTGAAAGTTTTTAGTTTTAGTGACTCAGTCGTGTCTGAATCTTTGTGATGCTGTAGACTGTAGCCCATCAGGTTCCTCTGTCCATGGAAATCTCCAGGCAAGAATACTGCAGTGGATAGTTACTCACTTCTCAAGCAAGGGATTGAACCCCGGTCTCCTGCATTGTAGGCAGATTCTTTACAGAGGGCCACAAGGAAGCACACCTTAGTAAAATGATTACATTTTAAAAATTGAGATTCAAAAGTTACTCTCCAAAATGCAAGGTGCTCATGGTGAATCTCCACACTCTCTCCCATTATCTCCTATATTGGTCAGATTTAGTCAGAAAAGCACAAACCAGTCCAGTTATTCCAGACATCAAGGGACTGAATGCAGGTGATTTGTGGCTTATACAACCACTGGAGAACCTGAAGTAGTAAATGTCCAGGAGACTCTGAGAAAGTAGAGATGTACAAGAGATGCAGGTAAGCTGTCCCTGAAGACTTCAGCTGCTCGACCCATTGAAATGAATGCTTTTGCTGAGGATGGAAGGGACATTTTGATAAAGCTGAAAGTTGGCTGCTGACTGCATCCGTGGGCCTGTTCACAGTTTCCACTGGTGAATAATTACTTTGGATTACCTTCCAACTTCCAAATCTTGCATGAGTATCCCTCATTAGGAGAATCTAAACTGGAACTCTAAGATACAGAAATGAATGCAGAAAAATGCATAGGCCATTTAGCACCTTTCTATGAGAAGAAACTTCTATGTTTGTAGATTGAAGATGCAAAAAAGGCTATGTTTGTAGATTTAAGATGTAAAAAGATGTCTTTCCTAAGCCTTCCAAAGCAATGAAAAGCAACCTTAGATTTTCCTAGGATTATTTGAATTGCTTATTTAATTAACTTTTGAGTAACTGTTTAACAATGGTTGTCACTCAAATCTATCTCCAATGTAAGTAGTTATGAATTCAGAGGAAAACTTTTAGAAATTGGCAGAACATATCACAAGCGTTTGGACTGCAAGGAGATCCAACAAGTCCATCCTAAAGGAGATCAGTCCTGGGCGTTCATTGGAAGGACTGATGTTGAAGCTGAAACTCCAATACTTTGGCCACCTGATGCAAAGAGCTGACTCATTTGAAAAGACCCTGATGCTGGGAAAGATTGAGGACAGGAGGAGAAGGGGATGACAGAGGATGAGATGGTTGGATGGCATCACCGACTCAATGGACATGAGTTTGTGTGAACTCCAGGAGTTGGTGATGGACAGGGAGGCCTGGCTTGCTGCGGTTCATGGGGCCGCAAAGAGTCTGACACGAATGAGCGACTGAACTGATGATCACAAGCATTAAGAATACAGTGACTTCAGAGGTTCTATATAGTGGTAGAGATGGAGCAGTAAAACAAATGTTACAAAACAGCCTTATGAATGACAAGGGAAATGCATGTAGAGAGTGCCAGGAGAGCAAGCAAGTTTAGTCGTATGTAATTACCACCAAATAAGTAAGATTTCAAATAGTATTCAGATAATGAGGCTGATTTTGCCAAATAAAACTTAGTTTCAGTATATTCTGCTTGATAATGAACTGTCTGATATGTACCTGCAGGACTTGTGAGCTTAAGCACGGCTCACTTTGCATTCAATAATGAAAATTTTCAGGATTAGAAACTGAGGAAAATTTGAAAAGATTACTTTGATTTTATCAAAATGTATAAGGTTTCAAATCATTCACTGACCCTAACTAGTAAGATGGGCTTCCCAGGTGATACAGTGGTAAAGAATCTACCTGTCAATACAGGAGACAAAAGAGATGTATGTTCAATCCCTGGGTTGGGAAGATCTCCTAGAGGAGGAAATGGCAACCCACTCCAGTGTTCTTATCTGGAAAATTCCATGAACAGAGGAGCCTGGCAGGCTACAGTCCACGAGTTTGCAAAGAGTCAGACATGATAGTGACTGAGCACACACACAGACATGCAACTAGTTAGACCAATGAAATTCTCCTTATTTACACACAGATCGCTAGTACTCTGCATAGAGTAAGATAATCACTTGGAATCGAGTTCAACTAGCATCTATACATCAGTTATGATGCTCCAGAGGGCCAAAAAATATTGCACGGATATCCATTTAATTCATTTGACATCAAGGTCACTATATATAGAACAAAACAATAATGTATTATTGGTATATTAGTATGCAAAATATGTGTGTGTGTGTGTGTGTGTGCTTGTATTACCCACAGTCTGCCAAGTCCTCCCTCTTCTCCTATTTTGACTCCTAAGTCTAGAACACATTAACTTTTTTCTTTATTTTCAATACCCTATTAAGGTTGTAGTTATTTCCTTTTCACGTGTAAAGCATAAGGTTTGTGGTACAAACTGAACCTCCCAAATCCATCTTTTCACTAGAAGAAGCCATAATTTTAATATTAGAATTCCCATTATAAACAAAATCTTGTACTTTTCACTAGAACTCCAGGCACTTTAAAAGTTAATAACTCAATATATTTTAAGTGACCTTAATGTTCAGGATGCACTAGACCACATCTACTTTCAGCCTATCTCAGGTCATCCTTCCTACGCTGTTTCCACAAATTAAGTTGAGTAGATGGGGGGCTTATGTCCAGAGATCTACTGGGAAGAGCTCTGAGTAGCTCTATGAAGAAGTGGGGGAAGGCCTGTAGGGAGGACAGCAGAGCAAGAAAGTCACTTGTGAAAACTACCGGGGAAATCTGATGTTGAGTTAACCTTTCCAAGATAACTCAGACTGAGGCAAGGAGGCCAGCCTTCCATAGATGTATCGGCTAATCATTGCCAAAGGCTGCCTGCGAGCACTCAAGGTTATTGGCACAGCAGATCGGACTGCTGTCCTATTAAAAGCCTGTTTACAAGGGTGGCCCTTGTCTCACATCTGGAAAGAATCTTCCTGCAATACAGGAGACCTGGGTTTGATGCCTAGGTCAGGAAGATCCCCGAAGAAGGAAATGGCAAACCACTCCAGTATTCTTCCCTGGGAAATCCCATGGACAGAGGAGCCTGGAAGGCTAAAATCCATGCAGTTGCAACAGAATCAGATACGACTTAGTGAGTAAACAACAAGCCACCACCCTATCTGATAAAAACAGTCCACTGTGCCTATACTATTTGTATACACAATATGAATTGTGAACCCTAGTTTTCTTCAGAGAGTGTGGAATTTTGGTTCCTGTCAAGCAGAGGGTGTCTATATGATCAGTTCAGTTCAGTCACTCAGTCATGTCCAACTCTTTGAGACCCCATGAATCACAGCACACCAGGCCTCCCTGTCTATCACCAACTCCCAGAGATTGCCCACACTCATGTCCATCGAGTGAGTAATGCCATTCAGCCATCGCATCCTCTGTTGTCCCCTTCTCCTCCTGCCCCCAATCCCTTCCAGCCTCAGGATCTTTTCCAATGAGTCAACTCTTTGCATGAGGTGGCCAAAGTATTGGAGTTTCAGCTTCAGCATCAGTCCTTCCAATGAACACCCAGGACTGATCTCCTTCAGGATGGACTGGTTGGATCTCCTTGCAGTCCAAGGGACTCTCAAGAGTCTTCTCCAACACCACAGTTCAAAAGCATCAATTATTCAGCTTCAGCTTTCTTCACAGTCCAACTCTCACATCCATACATGACCACTGGAAAAACCATAGCCTTGACTAGATGGACCTTTCTTGGCAAAGTAATGCCTCTGCTTTTTAATATGCTATCTAGGTTGGTCATAACTTTCCTTCCAAGGAGTAAGCGTCTTTTAATTTCATGGCTGAAGTCACCATATGCAGTGATTTTGGAGCCCAAAAAAATAAAGTCTGACACTGTTTCTACTGTTTCCCCATCTATTTCCCATGAAATTATGGGACCAGATGCCATGGTCTTAGTTTTCTGAATATTGAGCTTTAAGCCAACTTTTTCACCCTCCTCTTTCACTTTCATCAAGAGGCTCTTTAGTTCCTCTTCACTTTCTACCATAAGGGTGGTGTCATCTGCATATCTGAGGATATTGTTATCCTGGCAATCTTGACTCCAACTTGTGCTTCTTCCAGCCCAGTGTTTCTCATGATGTACTCTGCATATAAGTTAAATAAGCAGGGTGACAATATACAGCCTTGAGGTACTCCTTTTCCTACTTGGAATCAGTTCATTGTTTTCCATGTCCAGTTCTAACTGTTGCTTCCTGTCCTGCATATAGGTTTCTCAAGAGGCAGGTTAGGTGGTCTGGTATTCCCATCTCTTTCAGAATTTTCCACAGTTTATTGTGATCCACGCAGTCAAAGGCTTTGGCAAAGTCAATAAAGCAGAAATAGATGTTTTTCTGGAACTCTCTTGCTTCTTCAATGATCCAGCAGATGTTGGCAATTTATCTCGGGTTCCTCTGCCTTTTCTAAAACCAGCCTGAACAACTGGAAGTTCATGGTTCACGTGTTGCTGGAGCCTGTCTTGGAGAATTTTGAGCATTACTTTACTAGCGTGTGAGATGAGTGCAATTGTGCAGTAGTTTGAGCATTCTTTGGGATTGCCTTTCTTTGGGATTGGAATGAAAAGTGACCTTTTCCAGTCCTGTGGCCACTGCTGAGTTTTCCAAATTTGCTGGCATATTGAGTGCAGCACTTTCACAGCATCATCTTCCAGAAGTTGAAATAGCTCAACTGGAATTCCATCACCTCCACTAGCTTTGTTTGTAGTGATGATTTCTAAGGCCCACTTGACTTCACATTCCAGGATGTCTGGCTGATCAGTGCTTTGTAAAATCCCGGGAACTTTAACCTCTAATTAACTTGCCTGGTAGACAATCTTGCACATGGGTTGTTGAAACTCATTGCTGGGGAAAGGAACACTTCCTTTGTGACTCCTGGGAGAAGACTTTTAGAAGTTTGTACCTGGTTTCCTCTGGATTTTGCTTTCTGTGTCTTTTTCCTTTGGTGATTTTGCTCTGTACCCTTTTGTTGTATAAATCACAACTATGAGTATGACTACAGGCTGAGTTTTATGAGTCTTCTTGCCTATGTGCATGCTAAGTCACTTCAGTCATGTCCAACTGTTTGCAACCCTAGGGAATATAGCCCACCAGCCTCTTCTGTCTGTGGGATTCTCCAGGGGAGAATACTGGAGTGCATTGCCATGCCCCCATCCAGGAGGTTTTCCCCACCCAGGGATCAAACCTGTGTCTTTTGTGGCTCCTGCATTGCAGGTGGATTCTTTACTACTGAGCCACTGCAGAAGTCCATGAGTCTTCTTAGTGAACCATCAAACCTGGGGAGTGGTCCTGAGGATCACCAAAACACCACAAAAGAGAGCTTAAATTAGCACAAGGCAACTCCCTGTGGCAAAGGACAATTTCCAGTAAAGAGGCTTTGACCCATTTGAAACTGATACCTCCCTGTGTGGAGTATGTCAAATTCAAACAGAGGACACCGATGGAAAGTCATTTTATACAGTAATATGAATACCTGGGCTACTCAGATCCACATGTCTTTTTTCTCACTTGTGGCCCATGTATGGAGAACATCCCCAGAATTCTGGTTAGTCTTGTCCCTGGAGCACCAACAAAAGACAGCTTAGTTGATGGAAGGACAACCTCTATTGAGGGAGAGGAACCCAAGAGCATAACTGAGATTTGTCAACTCCTCCTCACTCTTTTTTATCAAAGTCTCTCAATTCTACTCACATGTTCCTTGTCTAGGCACTTTGTTAGGTGGAAATCACCCAGAAATTCTTCCCTAAGCATTCCAAATTTCTCGGTCTTATGTGTTTCTGAAATAGTGCCTCCTGCTATATTCATTCCCTTTTAAAAAAAAAAAAAAAAAAGGTATGGGACAACCAAGAAATTCATCAGTAGATAATTTGACCTCCAGAACCATTTTTTTCTTTGCTCCTATTCTATGATAGCAATGTTACTTCCTCTTTGTGTCCAGAACAAATTACCCTCATCAGTAAGGCAGTTTTTTATTTGCCTGATGACATCTTGGAATGAGGAGTCTGAAGTGACAGGGCAGCAGTTATATTGAAGTGCCTGCTTCTATTTGGAGTCCTAAGTCACTAAGTGGAGATACAAATAAATTATAGAGGGGTTAATAACTATTTGTTGGGTAAAAACGAAGGGAAAGGATGTGAATTAACAAATGATTACTGACACTTTCCCATGTGCAGACAGTGAGGAAGGGAGGTCAAAACTGAAGAACTAACAATGAGTAATCTATATATAAATTATACTGATAAGTACAATCCTTCCTACGTTGTTTTATTTTGTTTGTTTGTTTTTTCTTTTTGGAGAGAAATATAATTTTTAAAATGAAATTTTCAGCATTACCAGGTGGTATCAGAAATTATACACTTCTGTTGTTATGGAAAACTGTATTCTCCACCCACTCTGTTGACCTTTTGTTTCCTTAAGATTCAGCCATATGTCTTTACTATGCAAGTTGGTGACTGAATAGAGAAAATCAAACTGCACAAAAGTTTTGAATTTTTAATTTAAAGTGATGAAGTATAACTGTACCTGCTTAGCCATGTTGTAAGGGATAGTTATCATTTCTTCACTTTTCTGTGATCTTTTATCTCTTTAGAAGAACCTGTACATCTGCCTTGGAATTTTTTTTTTGGAGGGGGGATTGATATCTAGATATCTACTGTTTGTAACATATAATGTAGCTTCTGTAATCATGCTGATATAAAAACAATAACTTTTCTATTTGTATTTGCTTTGAGCTTTGTCAGCTCTCCACAGTAATATAATATGGAAAGCATCTATGAAAAATTGCCTTACAAAAAAAAAAAAAAAAAGAAATTGTTTTAGAGATGTCATCTAATATTGTTTTTTTCTTTCTACTCTGTTAGAGAATCTTGCCATTTTCTTACACCCAAATTTTAATTATTCCTGCTACTTCCCTGTTCTAAAACTGAATCCTTAGTACACAGGCACTAGAAGCTACTATTTCCCTCATAATATATAGTAAAATCGATTCAATTACAAATGCAGATTTCTTTACAAGCATTGAGTATATACTGTAAAAATTTGCTGAACATTTCCAAGTACGATCTATGATCACCATAAAACCTTCTTCAGAGGATATTTAATAATTGCAAATAAGTAGTTCTCAATCCATAGACATGAGTTTGAGCAAATTCAGGGAGACAGTGAAGTACAGGGAAGCCTGGGTGTGCTGCAGTTCATGGGGTCACAAAGAGTCAAACACAACTGAACGATTGAACAACAACAGTGTTCTCAATCCAGGGCAACTACAATGCACACATGTGAAAACACACATGACAAAAGACATGTGGAGAAATTTTAAGTTGCCGTGACTGCAACGCGTACTGCTAGAGCCTACAAGTATATGGCAGGTATGTTACAAGCATCCTCTTAACAGGGGAGCCCCTCTCAACCAAGAATATGATGATGTGATTGATGTGCTCAGTTGTGTTCAACTCTTTGTGACCCCACGGGCTATGGCTCGCCAGGTTCCTCTCTCCATGGGATTTCCCAGGCAAGAAAATGGAGTAGGGTGTCATTTCCTCCTCCAGGGAATCTTCCCAACCCAGAAATTGAACCTGAGTCTCTTGCATCTCCTACATTGGCATGTGGATTCTTTACCACTTGCACCATCTTGGAAGCCCTTCTTTGTGACCCCATGGACTGTAGCCCATCAGGCTCTTCTGTCCATGGAATTCTCCAGGCAAGAATATGGGAGTGGGTAGCCATTTCCCTTCTCCAGGGGATCTTCCCAACCCAGGGATCAGACCCTGGTCTCCAGCACTGCAGACAGATTCATTACCATCTGAACCACGAGGGAGGCCCCAACCAAGAATATTCCAGTCCAAAACAGCAAGTGTGCTGAAGTTGATAGCATTTGTTTCAGATATTCTCATATTACTAAAAAGATGAAAGTTTAATTGAAAATGCCAACTTTAATGCAATTAGTAAATGAATCTTAATAATAGCCCTGCTATTGATAAGGTATTTTGAAGTTTTTTTTTGGTTTACACTTTTGTTTATTTATCCTTTAAACCTATTTCTTTCACAGTATTCTGAATTTATTCTGATAATGATAGTAAGAAACATCCTTTCTAAACCAAACTCCAATCTGACTTAAGGGTAATATACAAGATGTTTGAAATTGCATGTCATTATTTTAGACTTCCTAGGTGGTGTTACTGGTAAAGAACCGACCTGCCAGTGCAGGGGACTTAAGAAACATGGGTTTTATCCCTGGGTCAGGAAGATTCCTTGGAGGAGGACATGGCAATTCACTCCAGTATTCTTGCCTGGAGAATTCCATGAACAGAGGAGCCTGGTGGGCTACAGTCCATAGGATTACAAAGAGTTGGACATGACTGAAACAATTTAGCATGCACACCTGTCATTATTTTATAAAGCTCAGACTTCTCATTAATTAAAAAATACACTAGAATAAATATTTTATTGCATGTTTTAATTTACATTTTCTTTTTTATGTCTATCACTTTAAAATGCAAATGTTATTTTCTACTGTATTGTTTCTATTCTTGAAGCAATATTGAAAAGCATTATTAATGCTCTATTGTGTGATAAATGGGACATTCAGACTAATTTATGTACAGTCAAGTAAACCAAGTAGTAAATTAAAAACAAAATAAAACAATAAATCACCCCCATTAAGATAGTAGGCATATTGGAATATGCAGAAGTTTATTGAGTATTACCTAGGGCTCATAAGTATGGTAGAATGTTGGTAAGGTTGTAAAACACATGAAAATAGAGATATTGCTTTAGTTTGAAAGTAACAAGGAAAATTGCAACTGAGTTGTAAAAATTGCTTTCCTTTTAAGTTCCAGAATGTTATATTTCAACTTGACTAATTCTTTATATTTTTAATCAGTTTCTTTCTCCTGAACGGACTTCTTCTTTGTTCTTTCCCATAGAACAAAGGTCATGTTTACAAATAATATTAATGCATAATTACAAATCATATTAATGCACTTCATCTGACACTCTATCTGTCAGTAAATTCATTTTAGATATTATTGTGATGAACTCTTTCTTAGGAGATAGTAGTAATTTTTCTTTTCTTTAAAATATAAATATATAAGTAACAAACATACTCCCACTTATTTTTATGAAGCAGAAAACTGTAAAGCACTGTCAATTCTAGAAAGCATACATTTGTTCCTAGATACAGCTAACTGTTGACAAGAATCTAGTAATATATTATGTTTATATAAATTTTTAAGCAGACTCTGGTTAATTTCCATATTTTAATTTGAGGACCTTTGGGAAAAAAGTAAATTACAGTAATGTCCTGTTCATTAATCCTATAAAAGTGCCCACATAGCCTAAGTTGCTATTTTAACTGATGCTGTTATGCAAAGATATGTGAACAGAAAGTTTAAGATCAGTGTTGATCAATAATCACTGATCTCATGTATAGTCATGGTTAGATAAACGGCAGTTGCCTGAATTAATTAAAACCAGAATTCATACGTTTTTCTCAAGAAAAAGAGTGAAAAACAGAATGATTGCATTGTATTGTCATTTTTTTTTAAAAGAAATGGTGACTTGGCTATTCCATTATTTATACTCAAAAAGAACTCTAATTACTAGACTAAATATTGGATCTTAAAAATGTGATAAAATCATAATCAACTATACACAGAAGCTGCAAAAGAGAAAAGTATCTTAGTGATTGTATGAGCTAAAGCACAACATCAGTGTTCATTAAAGAGCAATGTGGACCTCTGGGAGAATAAATGGACACATTTTATATCTCTCCCCTTTCTACCATGTTTTCCTTTCACCTGCTCTCTTGCTGCATCAGAATCAATGCAAAGGATTATGTAACACAGACCATGTAGAAGGCAGGAAAACCTACATGAAGAGAAAAACGTTTTTAGTCAGGCTCTTGGGTTGCATGTCTTGCTATGAGATTAAGAGTTAAGAAATGTCAAGTTATCTATTTTTGCTCATTTCAGGGAGGTCTGGAGTTGAGAATTAAAACAAGGCTAGCCACTGGGAGAAAATTCTTGTACTTACTTATTAAGAACATGTTTTTTTTTTTTTTCCCCCTAAATAGAAAATGTTGTGGAAATTTGGGGATTGGGTATGAAACTGAGCAAGAAAGGGGACAGATGAATTAAACTGTACTGTTTTTGTGCTACCTCTAGACTTACTTCTAGTCTAGGAAAAGAAATTTCTTAATCTAGTTGACTGATATACATTTTGTTCAAAAGGCCCCATTTTACCTGAACTTAAGCCATGTTAGCTGTGTATTCTATCTTCATTGTGCATATATTTTTCTCAAGGACTTTTGAGGTGAAAGGAAACTAGTTAATAATCTAACTTAAATATAGGTAGCATTATTTTACATCTCTTATCATAATGCGTATTCCTTTTCCCAGCAGCTAGAGGATAAAGAGATGGTTATTATGCATCTTGACAGAACACATATTTGATAAATGAGGAAATAGTTACATTTGATAAAATATATACTGAAAGTCTTTTAGAAAACAGAAGAACCTAGGGATTTAATGATAACAATGTAAGTTTATGTGGATCTGTACTTGATTGAAGGCTTCTCAAGTGGCTTAGTGTCAAGAATCCACCTGCCAATGCAGGAGACTCAGGTGGGATCCCTAGGTCGGGCAGATACCCTGGAGAAGTGTGAGGCACCCCACTCCAGTATTCTTTTTTTTTTTCCCACTCCAGTATTCTTGTCTGGGGAAATCCATGGACAGAGGAGCCTGGCAGGCTACAGTCCATGGGGTCACAAAGAGTCAGAAATGACTGAGCAACTAAGCATGAGCTCACATAATTCGTTGGATGAATTCACTGAATTCATTTCAATAAATAGATTGAAATCAATCTGCAGGAAGATGTTTAAATACACATTAACAGAGCCTACCCTGTTCAACACTTGTATCAGTTCTTGGAACAGAAATGGTACCATGAGTGGATCTGAAGGTGAAATTAAATTGAGATATATTAGAAAATGTATTAGCTGAAAGAATCAGGATGTGAAGGAATATTGATGTGTTAGATGGACCAAAGCAAATTAAATGAAATGTAAAGAGAATAAATGTAAAGGATTAAGCTTGGTTCCAAAGAAATAATTATAGGAACATAAAATAAAGAAAATAAGTTTTCACACCAGCATATGTGAAAAAGATATATGAGTTCTAGGTTACTGTGGCATATATATGATTCTATTGCATGATGTGAAAACTGCAAATTTGATCTTAGACTCTAAACATAAATACAGAACAGAAAGTGGGGAATTTGATGGTCCCACTGTAATCTCACACTAAAAAATGCATTTAGATATTAAAAAATTTGCATACCAGATTTTGAAAGAAATAGCTAAAATAGAATTAATTTTAAAAAATGGATGGTTCAAGATAATACTTTACTATAATAAATAAATAATTAAAAAGGAAAAGGAAACTTTTACAAGTATTTAAAATGCCTTACTCTAGAATGAAATTATTAGATATGCATTACACAATTTCAGTGGGAAAAAAATAGGTACGTAAACAGAAAATATAGGTAGAAGTTCCACATAAATATAGAAAATTTTAAATATTTAATATGATAATGGAATGGCTCTGTGTTAGTTTGGGATTTCACAAAGCAGACACAAAGTTATAATTAGAATGTGAGAGGTTTAATGGGAAAATTGCCTATGAAAGATCATGGGGAGGGAAAACTATGAGTAGATAAGGAGACTAATCAAACCATAATGCAGGTGTGACTTCAATGAAAAGAGAGATGTAAGGAAAGAGAACTGAGTAGGCGAAGCCTCCTATTGCAGTGCAGTTTGTAGAGAATCTTGGTGGCACTGTGGAAGAGAATCCACTTGACACCGGCAGGAAACATGGGTTCATTCCCTGGGTCGGGAAGATCCCCTGGGGTAGGAAATGGCAACTCACTCCAGTATCCTTGCTTGGAAAATTCCATAGACAGAGGAGCCTGGAGGGCTACAATGCATGGGATCACAAAGAATCAGCCACCGCTGAGCAATAGAGCATGCATACAAAAGGGAGAGCCCCGCAGGAGTCTGTTAGAAGAACCATTAGAGGAAGCTGTGCTTGGGTAGGACAAGGCAGGGCTCCAGGACAGCTGTCTTGCTCAGGCAATGGAGAGGTGCAGCCTCAGCAGGGCGTGACTTCAGTAGGAACACTGGAGGATTCCAACGTGTTCGCAGTTGGAGACTGTCCGATGGCTCCAGTCCTTTGCTTGAGAGTTGAAAAATCTTCCATCTCATGAAAGAAACCCCTAGTCACATGCACTATGCCCCATTTGAGCTACCATAATAAAGAACATTAATATACAGGCATCTGTTAGGTCTTCCAGAAAATAAACACAGAAACTAAGTTAGAAACCCACATTTACTGGAGACGAGCACCTGTGAAAGGAAGAGGGAGGGAGGTAGCATGTCCAGGGGGAGGCCACAGACATAATGCAGGTCTGAAAAAAGTCTCTGCTAACTAAACCCAAGACTTCTAGAGCAAGGCTGTCCACTAGGGACTTCCCCTGGTGATCCAGTACTTAAAAGTCTGCCTTTCAATATAGGGGACACAGGTTTGATACCCAGTTAGGGAAATAAGATCCCATATGCCACATACCTCAACTACTGAGCCCAGGAGCCAGGAGAGAAGCAATTAGAGAAGCCTGCATGCCACAACTAAGACCTAATGCAGACAAATAAATAAATAAATATTTAAAAAGACTGCCCACTAGAGGAATCCCTCACTGGGTGGAAATAGCAAGACTCTTTTTTAGTGTTATTTCACTTAGTTATTATCTGGAGCCATCTTGAGAACTATGGCCTCAGCTCAAATGCTGAGGAGTTAAAGCCATGGGCGGTCAGCTAACCACACCTGCAGTGTGTTCTTTCTTGAAGGAGGGTGTGCTGCTGTGGAGTCCCCCATTTGCCCCACACAGTTTCACTTCTCTACTCTTGTTCAGGTTGCAGTTCCTCCAGCCTTCCAGTGGTTGTCCCTTCCTACAAATGAGCTTAAAGGAGGAAGGAAGCTTTAACCTATGAGTTAAAGGTTAATGAAACAGCTCTCATTCCTGCAGTTGGTTTGGAGACGATAGCTCATCATTGTTGTTGTTCAGTCACTAAGTCATGTCTGACTCTTTGTGGCCTTATGGACTGCAGCACGCCAGGCTCCTCTGTCCTTCACTGTCTCCCAGAGTTTGCTCAAAGTTATGTACATTGAGTCAGTGATGCCATCCATACATCTCATCCTCTGTCACACCTTTATCCTCCTGCCCTCCATCTTTCCCAGCATCTGAGTCTTTTCCAATGAGTCAACTCTTCACATCGGTAACCAAAGTATTGGAGCTTCAGTTCAGCTTCAGTTGGTCTAGTGAATATTCAGAGTTGATTTCCTTTAGGATGGACTGGTTTGATCTCCTTGCTGTCCAAGGGACTCTTAGGAGTCTTCTCCAACACCACAGTTTGGAAGCATCAGTTCTTTGGCACTCAGCCTTCTTTATGGCCCAACTCTCACACCCACACATGACTACTGGAAAAACCATGGTGTGACATGAAGAGGCATTAGTCACTCAGTCCTGTCTGCCTCTTTGCACCTCCATGAACTGTAGCCCACCAGGCTCCTCTGTCCATGGAGTTCTTCAGGCAACAACACTGGAATGGGTAGCCATTGCCTTCTCCAGGGGATCTTCCTGACCCAGGTATTGAACCTAGGTCTCCTGCATTGTAGGTGGGTTCTTTACCATCTGAGCCACCAGGGAAAAGCCATAGCTTTGGCTATGCAGACCTTTGTCAGCAAAGTGATGTCTCTGCTTTTAAATAGGTTGTCTAGATTTGTCATAGCTTTTCTTCCAAAGAGCAAGTGTCTTTTAATTTTGTGGCTGCAGTTACCATCCACTGAGATTTGGGAGCCCAAGAAAATAAAATCTGCCATTGTTTCCACTTTTTCCTCACCGATTTGCCATGGTGTGATGGGACTGGATACCATGATCTTAGTTTTTTGATTGCTGAGTTTTAATCCTCTTCTATTATGTATTCCAAATTCCATTTACCCTCACCTATCACCTCTGCTGGTCTTTTGACTAACCTAGAGCTATACCACGAATCTTTGTTTTAGAGGTTCAGTCCCTAAATAATAAGGTTCTTCTCAAGCAGGTGTTGCTGCCCTTGTCCACTCACACTCACAGTTGGCCCAGGGGGAACTGATTGACAGCCGATTGCATAGACTGCCTCTTGTATGTGCTCCTCCCTTTTCTAAGGCTCTGAAAACAGTCCTTTCTCTTCCTGCTTATCAGTCAGGTCCTCCTGAAAATGATGACATCTCTGTTTTCCTATTGGTCTCCTTGAAAAAGGGCATATTCTTCAAGGGTCGTGACCTTTACTCCAGCAGAGCCCAGAGTTCTGGAAATGAGAAACATGCATGAATCAAATAGACCATTGGAAGTGATTACTTTCCCTATGATTCCTGGGCACATGCAATTTACTGTTGGGATGCAGTATCATATAGACAGTTTCTGATTCAGTGAGGATGGACTCTTTATCCTTAAGTTATAGCCTCCAAGCTGACAGATATGCTATTAGCAGGCCAACCCGATTTTCTATCAGTGGACCTGTTTCTGAATGGTGCGGTCCACTCCTGCATTTCCTTCCGCACTAATGATGTCCCCTATTCTGATGCTGATTTGTATGGAATTTCATGCCTATGGGCACATACCCTATAAGCTCCTGAGTCACAATGTTAGCTGAGGCTCAGCAAGTAGGTAAAACAAATGCACACCTGCAATAAATACATTTTCCTATGAGAACAAATCAGTAGGTATGCTTGGACAGTTAGAGCCAATTGATAGCTTTGAGGCATCCTGTCATACCAGGCAATCAGTACTGTACAATGCTCTGGTGTACATGTAGAGGTAGCAATAGCTAGGTTGACCTCCATAAAAAGGAGTGCATGCATTTCCTTCATCTCTGCTACAGGGCACACATAATTTGTATGCTCATTTTGTTAGCACTGAGTGGCTGCTAATAAAATCTTTTCAACATCAACTGGTTGAGTTATTAATAACATCTATTTTGTTGTTTAGTGTTTCTTCTGTGGTCAACATTTTCAGTTGCAATATACTATATTATACGAAGATGTTTATACTTGTTCCAGATTCCCCTCCATCCATCAGCAGGCCTCCACCACTGACTTCCTGTCTCTGACTTTCCAACCTATTTCCTCTGGTCTCCTGAACAGCTTTCCAGCTTATTAGTCACACTCCTCTTAACTTCAGCCACTTCTTGTTCAAACAATCTGGATAACCAGGCTCAACATCCAAACAGCTTCACCCATGGGAAAGGTTTTTCCTCTGTCTGTCAAGAATACCTGTGAAAGAATCTACACCATCCTCTAGTTTCTACTTGAACAATAATGTTTAGCTAACCCACAGGCAAAACCAAGCTGGTGCTTTTTTTATCCAGCTTTAGGTTGTCTTAAGGGACTTCCTAGGTGTGATATGAAGGAAGAGTGGAGATAAAATAGTCCTATGTGACATGATGGGAGTCCTGGTGACTTGCTCATGTCCTCTTATTTGCTTAGGTCCTCTGGTCCTGCTTGTGCTCAGTCTTTCATTTATTATTTTATATTTTAATACATTTGCTACTGGAACTTCCTTAATTAGAAGATCTAAGTGGACTCACCTCCTGATGTGTTGTCCCAGATACAAGTTCATTTGTGTCTCATCACAAAGCATTCTCCTCCATCAAGGAACAAATGCATGTCAACAACTGTTTTGTAAAAGACATGTAACTATCTGTTTCAAAGGCCTTGGCCTTGATCTAGAATCCCATGCGATAAGGCTGTGACTCTGTAATAGAATCTCCCATAAACTCAAATGTGCATCTTTACTACTCCTGCTCCTTCCAACACCTGAGCTACTGCTGGAAGTGCAGGTGTGCTGCTGACTGACCTGCTGCTGGGCCCTTCTAGGCCTCACTCGGGGCCAGTAGCCTTCTGTATATCCTGGCATATGATCCAGGCAAGTGTTCTTATGGGGGGAATGTGTTACTCCAGAACCTTAAGATGCTGGCTGGTGTTACGTATGCTTCCTTGGGGCTCCCCTGGTAGATCAGCTGGTAAAGAATCCATCTACAATGCAAGAGACAACAGTTCAATTCCTGGGTCAGGAAGATCCCCTGGAGAAGGGATAGTCTACCCACTCCAGTATTCTTGGGCTTCCCTGGGGGCTCAGACAGTAAAGAACATGCCTGCAATGTGGGAAACCTGGGTTCAATCCCTGGGTTGGGAAGATCCCCTGGAGGAAGGCATGGCAACTCTCTCCAGTATTGCCTGGAGAATCCCCATGGGCAGAGGAGCCTGGCTTCCAGGGAGTTGCAAAAATTCAGACACAATTAAGCAACTAAGCGCAGCACAGCATGCTTCCTTGTAGGACATGCAAGATGTAACCATTTATCTTTTATTTTTTGAGGGGGAGGATATCCTGACCTTTTGGACCTCTGAAGATTTTAAAGAAATGGCAGATTCTTGGTATCTACAGGATTTATTCCCCACAATATGGAATTCCTATTTATTTATAAAGATCTCCATGATGCTAGCCACCTTTTGTTCTTGCTGTCCATTCATCATGATTACATCAGTATATTGGATCAGTATGATATTCTGCACAAGCATGAATCCATGTCTGATGCAGTGGATGCTATTGGAGCCACTACTTGAGGTCTTGGGTAGTCTACAAAATTCATCTGGTTCCTGCAGGGGTCAGACTGGTGAATCAAATGGAGATATTTTAGGGACTCGATGATGTACTGTTTATGTGGCTGAATTTTAATCTCCAGCCTCACCTCTGTCTTTTGCCTCCTCCAGAAATGAGTCAACACTTCTTCTGGAGGTCTACAACCATATTGCATTGTTCAAACATTCTCATCACAAATTATACTGTTAGATTGTTTTAATGCCAGAGGACTCAGGAATGCAAAGACTCTTTACAATGATACAGGAGATTCCAGGGGCTTAGTTATGATCTAACAGTGGCCAAGAACTAGGATCCGATCTCTCTTTGGGTAAAGGAAATTCTTCACCATGGCTCTCAAGATGATAAACTCACTCTTTATCAGTCTTATGTTCTGACCCCATTGACCACACACAACTATAATCAAGATTCATGGCAACAAAATGTCCCCACACAATGTACCAAGATCCCAGGTTTTCACAAATAGTGTTCATACTTTGAAATAATAAGCTTTCCTCAGTTGAACATTCACCTTTGGATTTTTTCCTTTCCCTCTATAGGACATAAGATACCAAAGAGTCCCTTTGGCTTTCACACTTAGCTTCCTAGGTTTTAGTTATCCCTCAAAATGGTAACACTGCTACTTTACAAAAATCCACCAATACCATTTCCTTGTATGCTTCGTTTCCTGTGCTTTTCAAATGTCTGAATTATCATACTGGCTACAGTGTTCTCCCTCCAGACAATTTTCCCCAGTCAATTCAGTGAAAACACTGGCAATTGGGCGCCCACCTTACATCGGAGAACTATTTATGCCCTGAGATGGCATTTTCAGAGTCTGCTGGCCAATGAGTGAAGTGGTTCCAAAACCTCTTCTTACCACCTGTTCATTCAGGCATCACTCTTGTTACCATTATGTCAATCTGCTGCTTTGTAAATAGTCTTTGAACTGAAGTTAGAAGTTATAAGTGAAAAATAGAGCAAGGATTAAAACCTGGAAAATGAAAATGGAGAAAGCCATATTAAACACAGAACCAGTCAAAACATGAGGAAGAGATTAAGTTTCTATCAGCCAACAGGGAGTTACAGAGTGAAATTTTCTCATAAGAGGAGTCCCATGGGGGGAAAAGTGACTAGGTGTTTGGACCCTTGGTCACTGTGTGGGACCATCCCACAAAGAGCATGATCTTGGCTCAAAAGAAGAGGCAGATCTGAAGGAGTTAATGGCCCAAAACTTTCAGCTAATCTCATTCTTCCAAGTCCTCACTTGAAATAATATCTCTATGTCTATTTAATTTCAACCGCACATTATAGGTTGCAAGGGTTTATGCTAGCCTTTGTTAGGACTGATTTTTAATTGTTCATGAGTCTCATTATTTGAGAAACAAACAAAATTGGATAGCATAGTCTATACCCTTGTAAGGTAAAAGATAATAAACATAAAAGGTATTATAAGACAACTCAGTATAATGCTAATAATATATGACATATGCTAAAAAAAGAAAGTGGCATAAAATTATTAACTATGTTTGATTTTGGAATACTGAAATCGATATTTGCTCCATCTCATCCTTCATAAGCATTTGTGGCTTCTCAATGGATGATAGATAAATAGGTAATAGAATTGTTGTTGTTCAGTTGCTCAGTTGTGTCCAAAAACTGGAGTGGGTTGCCATTTCCTTCTCCACAGGATCTTCCAGGATCAGGGATAAAAGTTGTGTCTCCTGAATTGGCAGACAGGTTCTTTACCACTGTGTCACCAGGGAAGCATCCAGATAGACAGAGGCATGCGTCAGTTCAGTTCAGTCGCTCAGTCATGTCCGACTTTTGCAACCCCATGGACTGCAACATGCCAGGCCTTCCTGTCCATCACCAACTCCCAGAGTTTACTCAAACTCATGTCCATTGAGTGAGTGATGCCATCTGACCTCCTCATCCTCTGTCATCCCCTTTTCCTCCCATCGTCAATCTTTCCCAGCATCAGGGTCTTTTCAAATTAGTCAGCTTTTCTCATCAGGTGGCCAAAGTATTGGAGTTTCAGCTTAAGCATCAGTCCTTTCAATGAATATTCAGGACTTATTTCCTTCAGGATGGACTGGTTGGATCGCCTTGAAGTCCAAGGGATTCTCAAGAGTCTTCTCCAACACCATAGTTCAAAAGTCCCAATTCTTCAGCGCTCAGCTTTCTTTATAGTCCAAATCTCACATCCATACATGACCACTGGAAAAACCATAGCCTTGACTAGATGGACCTTTGTTGGCAAAGTAATATCTCTGTTTTTTATTTATTTATTTTATTTATTTTTTTTTATTGATAAAACATTTTATTGCTCGCTGTAAAAGCAAAACTGAGAAAATATTTGCAAGATAGCTTTAAAATCTGTGCTTTTTTTTTTTTTTTTGGTGGGGGTGGGGGGAGGGTTTCCCAATCTCATCTCTAGGGGCTCTGGAATATCCTTTTTTTTTTTCTTCTATTTATTTTTATTAGTTGAAGGCCAATTACTTTACAATATTGTAGTGGTCTTTGTCATACATTGACATGAATCAGCCATGGATTTACATGTATTCCCCATCCCGATCTCCGCTCCCACCTCCCTCTCCACCTGATCCCTCTGGGTCTTCCCAGTGCACCAGGCCCGAGCACTTGTCTCATGCATCCAACCTGGGCTGGTGATCTGTTTCACCCTAGATAATATACATGTTTCGATGCTGTTCTCTCGAAACATCCCACCCTCGCCCTCTCCCACAGAGTCCAAAAGTTTGTTCTGTACATCTGTGTCTCTTTTTCTGTTTTGCATATAGGGTTATCATTACCATCTTTCTAAATTCCATATATATGTGTTAGTATACTGTATTGGTCTTTATCTTTCTGGCTTACTTCATTCTGTATGATGGGCTCCAGTTTCATCCATCTCATTAGAACTGATTCAAATGAATTCTTTTTAACGGCTGAGTAATATTCCATGGTGTATATGTACCACAGCTTCCTTATCCATTCATCTGCTGATGGGCGTCTAGGTTGCTTCCATGTCCTGGCTATTATAAACAGTGCTGCGATGAACATTGGGGTGCACGTGTCTCTTTCAGATCTGGTTTCCAGGAGTGGGAGTGCTGGGTCATATGGCAGTTCTATTTTCAGTTTTTAAAGAAATCTCCACACTGTTCTCCATAATGGCTGTACTAGTTTGCATTCCCACCAACAGTATGAGAGGGTTCCCTTTTCTCCACACCCTCTCCAGCATTTATTGTTTGTAGACTTTTGGATAGCAGCCATCCTAACTGGCGTGTAAAAGTACCTTATTGTGGTTTTGATTTGCATTTCTCTGATAATGAGTGATCTCTGCTTTTTAATATGCTGTCTAGATTGGTCATAACTTTTCTTCCAAGGAGTAAGTGTCTTTTAATTTCACGGCTGCATTCACCATCTGCAGTGATTTTGGAGCCCAAAAAAATAAAATCTGCCATTGCTTCTCCATCTATTTGCCATGAAGTGATGGGACTGGATGCCATGCATACATACATATTAATATATATATATATATATATATATATATATACATAGATAGATATCTAGGTATAGGTCTAGATCTAAATCTAGATTTACCCCTCATCAGATATTGGCAACTAAGGCAGCATATCCTCTAAAACCAGATACCATGTATTCAAGTTCTCCCAGATATACCATCTTTGATCAGTTTCCTAATTATTCTGTTCTTTTGTTTCATCATTTATATAATAAAGGTGATTATATTAATACCTAATACAATTTTATTTTATGTGGACTAAATGTCATAAAGGCTTTAAACAATGTCTGGCACATATTAAGTGTAAAATATTATTTCTATTGTGGCAATGTTTTTGGAAGGCAAACAGGATGAAATGATATAATTTTGGAGTTTTAGGCCATAGTTTCACCTGTTTCTCAGAAGTATAACCTGAGAGAAAGGAACTAATATCTACAAATTCTTGGTCAATAACTCCAAATTGGTAATAATTATGACTATTTTGCAGAGTTTAGAGAGTGTTGAATAAGTGAATGCATATAAATTATCTATTAAAATAGTATAAATCTCTCTAGTGAGGATGATTTTTATCTGACAAATTTATGAAGTGAAATAACTCATAGCAAGTAAACCTCATGGATTCTTTCTTCTCAAAGAACTGGAATTTAAATCATCATCATCACTATCATCATATTATTCTCATTACCATCATCTTTACATTATCAACATTATTATTTTCATTTCCAATTTTATACTTTTTTTGTCAGATTTAACCAATAAATTTATGAAAAGCATTCCCTAAAACACCAAATCATTCACTTTGAGAAAAATAAATAAACTTTATTTTCAGTTGATCCTTTTACTAAATTTTATTTCAAAAAGAGCACTCATGTTTGGAACAATGTATTTTAGCCTTAGATTACATTTTCCTTTGAATGTGCTTAATTAACTTACTTTAATTATTCTGTGGGGTCAAAAGGATAAGAGAGATAAAATAAAGTCAATTAACTAGAAGCTGTGCACACATGTATTTAAATGATATAAGTAATTATTATTTAAGAATAGTTCATTATCATTTTTAGCTTTGGAAATTAGTATGTTCAATTTTCTCAAAATTAATCTGATTACATGAAGGATGTCTTTCCCTAGAATAAGATCAAGCCACTTACAATTGTATGGTTTACTTACTCCACAGTCTATTAAGGACTCTGGATTCATCTTAGACATTTAAAGAACAGGGGGGAAAAGCTACAATCCTAACAAGAAAAATATCATTCAGGCAGAAAAATTAATGACATTTCAAGGACCCATAAGAGAACAGAGGTTAAAGGACAAATAAGCATTTGCTTACCTTGGGCAGAAGCTGTCAACACCACCAAAGTCTGTGGGAAAAGTAAGCTAAAAAATATGATGAACTGTTGGAGGCTGAATGTGAGTTTTATGATAGTGCATATCTCCTGGGGAGGGTTGCGGGCACAACAATGAATATCCCACACATTTGATGTTCTTTCCTCTAGAAACAGTCACAAGGATATAGACTGAATTCTTGCTGCCTCTTGGTAAGGGAAAAGGAGCTGGAGATCATGTGATATGTAGCTTCATTTTAATCTGTGTATTTAATATTAATTCACTTTCAATTATGCTATGAATGGATTTATAGGCATACATTTACATACAAATCTATTCATGATGTGTTTATATATACATGTGTGAATATCATTTTAACTTAGCATGTCTTTTCTGATGATTTTCATTTAGCTTACCATTTTGTGAATACTCTTTCATAACATTAAATATTATTCAAATATTTAGTGGGTGCAATGATTTGATTATATCTTGTAAGGCATTTGAGGCTTTTGCCTTTTTAGCTATTATGTCTTTGGGTTTTGGCCCTTATGAGTTAAACTTTTCTGAAAATGCTAAGTTAAAGAGTGCTTGTAAAATGGCATTGAGTTACTTCTTTCTTATCCTTAGAGTAAATCTTAGAATTGGAATCTTTAGATTTAGATTTTTTTTCTAGAACTTCCACGCTGTATTTTCAAAATAGCTTCACAAAAGTTTACACTAAATTGCATTCATTTTAGCAGTGAATTAGAGCCCCCCTTCTCTGCAGCTTTAAATTATTTTAATCTGAAACTTCTCCCATCCCCACCAAACAAAAGGTGATCATTACCTGAAGACACATAATCCTGAAATTTTATACTATATTTGTTTGTGATTTAATGGTCATTAAAAAGCATTTGACGTTACTAAATACACAGTAGAAAAAACTCAAATTAGCACATTTTTGTACTATTGGAATATATTTAATTTTAAAAACTTTTTCCTACAATTTTTCATATTGATATTGTACTGTTTGAACAATGCTTTCTCTAGTTTTTGCCTCTTCTGTCTCATTTGTTTTTAATAACATACAGATTCTAACAGCCAGATTTCATTACTAGCAGCCTATAAAACGTGAGTCATAAGTTTGATAATCATAGTATACATTAAAATATTTATTGAGCTTAGCTTTCCAGCAGTACGTCCGTGCATGTTCAGTTGTTCAGTCGAGTCTGACTCTTTGCGACCTACTGGCTGTAGCCTGCCAGGCGCCTGTGTCCATGGGATTATCCAGGCAAGAACACTGGAGTGGGTTGTCATTTCCTTCTCCAGGGGATCTTCCAACCCAGGGACTGAACCGGTGTCTCCTGAGTTTCCTGCATTGACAGGCAAATTCTTTACCAACATCACCAGGGAGGCTCTTCCAGTAATAACTGTTGTTCATATCTGGACAATGGCCCTGGCCTGATACACTGTGAAAAATTTGTTTGTGGGTTATCATTTTGCTACAGAGTGGATATAAGCTCTTCCCATCAAAAGTTTCCTTCCTTTTCAGTCAGTTAGTCAGTTCAGTCACTCAGTCGTGTCTGACTCTTTGCGACTCCATGAATCGCAGCACTCCAGTCCTCCCTGTCCGTCACAAACTCCCGGAGTTTACTCAGACTCATGCCCATCGAGTCGGTGATGCCATCCAGCCATCTCATCCTCTGTCGTCCCCTTCTCCTCCTGCCCCCAATCCCTCCCAGCATCAGGGTCTTTTCCAATGAGTCAACTCTTCGCATGAGGTGGCCAAAGTATTGGAGTTTCAGCTTCAGCATCAGTCCTTCCAATGAACACCCAGCACTGATCTCCTTTAGGATGGACTGGTTGGATCTCATTCCTTCCTTTTAGCGTGGACTTATTTACTAAAGAGATTCTTCCATTTCAGAGAAATTTCTAATTTTGTTTTGAATCTTTCTAGGTTAAGAGACAGGGTTCCCTGGTGGATCAAACGGTAAAGAATCTGCCCGCAAAGTGGGAGACCTGGGTTGGGAAGATGCCCTGGAGCAGGGCATGGCAACCCACTCCAGTAATCTTGCCTGGAGAATCCCCATGGACAGAGGAGCCTAGCGGGCTGCAGTCCACAGCGTGGCAAAGCGCTGGACACAATTGAATGACTAAGCACAGCACAGGTTGAGACGTCAGTACACTTGGGGAGAAATTACTCCATGGTCTTTAAAGCAGATATGGTTGATAGAGTCCTATATTGTCTCCAATCTATTACTGCTTCCTACTTTATTTCCTCTCAGTGTACATGAATCTACTATGTATTTGAAAAATATGTATATGTGTTGTAGCCCTGGGAAAGTATCTTCAGAAGCAAGCTGTAATTTTAAAAATTTTACAGCACCTACTGACCTTGTGGACTTAGGGTTCAGGGCCCACTGGGTCTATCTTACGATGAAAATGATCAGCACAGACTATTCTCTCCCCGGCTTTCTCTATACCCAGAAAAAGGCTGGAATATCTAGGGGGAATTAAATATGTCAAATCTTTTCTGACTTCTGTAACTATCTTGTAAAGAAGAGCTGTCATTTTTATTTCAACAAGTGCCCTTTACCTAATGCAGAAAAATACAGAAAACATGGGAAACATTCAAATGATTAGGCTGACTTTATGATACCAGATACTGAAATGACCATGGAGAGCTTCTATGGTGAATGAGAAAGCAAGGAGCTGTGAGCTTATATGATGTATCTGCAGTTCAGACAATAGCATCCAACTGTTTCCTTATTTGGAAACTCTTCTTTCCCTTCTGAAATGACTTTGCTTAGTTCCATTTTTTTTAAATTTTCAGAATTTCTTCTTTTTTTCTTTTTTTTTTACTTAATTGATATTAAATTTTTCTTTAACTGTTACATCCATTACCCTCTACATTTAGTATCATTTCTCTTGAACTGTGTGAAGTCATGTACAACAATTAAAAAATATTGTAATTTCTGAACAACTATAAAAGATTAACATTTTCCACTATGTCTCTCTACCATTTACCTATTATACACAGAAGTCTGGAAAATATACATTTAAAAAAATCATTTTGAAGCTACAGAATATTAATGTAGGTGATTATACTTTAACCCTCTTCACAGGCAAGTGAACATAAAAGGGAGTAATCTTTCCTATCCCCAAGCAATCAAGAAAAATTCTTTGGCATTTTGATTTTCTTGAATAATTAGCTCAATGCTCTATCAGAGGTGCATACAGATATTCAGTTAGAGTTATTCACTCAAAATTGGGCAAATTTATTGAATACATCCAAAATTGTAATTGAATTTCTGAGTGTATATATATTTGTGAGCATCATTCATATTCCTCTGCAGTATACATATATACAGATAACACAAATTTGTATTTTTAATTGATGAAGTGGAAATTAATATGCTTCATGTAAAATGAGTGCTTTTGTCTCTTTGGTAAAATTTATTATGTATTCTTATTTCTTGCAAGTTTACAACCTTCTAACCTACTTGAAAATTTGAATGTTAATATATAGCTTTTTAATATAGCTAGAAAATAGATTTTTTCCCCATTCTACTCTTTCCAGTGTAATCAATACTCAGAAATATTCAAGTGCAATCTGATGTTCAAACAAACAATATTTTAACATATTACCAGTAAGAAATACTTGAGGTTCAGATAAATTTTAACAAAAATGAGCACAATACCTATAAACCAATCTATCTAAACAGTATCCTGATCTTCATTTTATATTGGATAAAATATTTTTCCTGAAATTATAAAGGAAACCATTATGGCAAGATACAAAAATCCCCAGTATATGAAACTTTACCCCAGGCAAAGTGAAACATTTAAAAAATTACTTGTATATTTTTACAAATATTCCATCTGTGAAAGATCATACATGCCCTACTATTCTCTGGGGGTTCACCGAATACATTTTTCTTCTTGTTACCACAGAAATACTATGAGGTTTTTCAAATGCCATGGCGTATAAGAATAAAGAAACTTTTACCTCATTTTCAGCTTAAGGTTTTCAGCTGCCTATTTTTTTTTCTTCATTTCCAAATATTCCAGTATTGAGAAACTAATTGAGTGGAGGTATTTCTCATCAACCCAGTCAGTGTAAAATGATCCCATTGCTTAACATTGGTATAAGCCTATTAAAGTTAATGGAAGAAAAAATTACACCACTGAACTAGAAGTGATGGCGATGATTCAAATAGAGGCGAATGGGGATAATGGGCAAGAAAGGTTAGACTTACCCAGGATTTCTTTCTTTTTTTTTTTTTTTCTTTTGGATGGGGGAGAGCAAGTATGGAGGCAGTGTTATCTACCTAGAAGTGCATCTTAAACAGCTTGTGTGTATTTATAAGCCATTTTAGTTTCCGAGTATTCTTGCCTATTCAGTACAGTTATAGCATAAGTAGCTTGTGTAGTTTTTTTTTTTATCTTTCTTCTGTAGTATCAGAACCATTTCTCTTTTATTTCTTACTTTGAGAAATGCATGCTATTTCTTCCATAAGGTGTGTTCAGTCATGAAAAGTGATGTGAAAGTAGACTTCTCACCACCAAGTTCAAACTAATGGTGGCTAGACACAGGCATAGTTCCTGTATCTCAACCACCACTGCTGAGTTCTTTTCTCTTTATTCACACCTGGGACACAGCTCTCTTAACTCCATAGACATCAGGGTACCATCTTACACCTTGCAGGCTAACTCCATAGGTCCTCTTGCTAGGATAAGTTTTCTAATCTTTGAAATAAGCTCTTCATTTTAACTACCACTTTCTGGGAATTTGAGAATGATCCCCTTGTACCTCCTATTTCTAAACTTCCCTCACGTGGGAAAGACATCTAAGAAAATCATATCTACAGGAGTTTGTGAAATTTAAACACATCATTTTATCAACTCAAATGAACTTCTCCACTTAGCTTCTGAAACTAAATCTCCTGTTCTGGTCTGTTTCAAAGAAATGGTTAGGACTTAGTGGACAGATATACTGATGGGTCTGAATTCCTCACCACTGCTTTAAAGGTATTAAGAAAGTCACACTCCATTGCTTTTTAGGATAGAAGATGCATTTGTGTTTTGTTTTCCTGAACTATTATTTTCTCAACAAAGTGCATTTGTCTATATTGAAAGGTCTGATTAAGAAGCTGAGCTTTGAGCTTCTTTGTTTAATAATAATATGTGGTCCAAGCTAGTTGTTGATGTGTGTACATCTAAAATTTAAATTTTGTTTTCTATGTTTTGCTCTATATGTGCATAAATGTGTAGAGTTATCTCTATGCACATGAATATGAACGTTCTGATGGACAACTCAGATCCTTCTTCAGGCTGAAGGTCTATTTCAGTGGCTGATGGGAGCATTGCTGACAGAGATCCCATGCTATCACACCGTCCTGTATTATCTTGGTTAAAGAAAGGTTACATATGTTCTCTGGGAAGCCTGTGTCTGATGATCAGTTATGAAGGACAATAAATGTCCATTCTCTTATATGTTCATCTGGAACATAGAAGAAAGGCCACTGAAGCTTCAGTGTTCTCTACAGGCCCAGCTGGGTCTTCATTGAGATTGACTCCTCTCTAAACTTCTCCCTCTGACCCATCTTCCTTCCTTCCTTTTCTTTCCTTGTCTTTTGATCCTAAAAGCCCAGTCTAATAAACACTCCTTGTGCTAGTCTAAGTCTCAGAGACAGTTTCCAGGGAGCCTAACTGCCAATAATCCCAGGTAGATAGACATCTGGGATACTCAAATAACAGATACACAGTAATCAGGTTGAATTAATCAGAATCTTAACAAACGTAAGTTTTCACAAATCATAATGTACATATAACCATCTTATATTTTGGAGATGTTAGTTTGCATCCTGGTTCTACCAGGATGTTGTGTGAATAGGGAAGCTACTTTTGTAAATCTCAAAACTCATTATATGTAAAATGGTGATAATAAATCTCATTGTCATTGCTGTTATAAGTCAATGAGACAAGTCATGTTAATTACTAAATACCCTTCCTAGAACACTCATCTCTTATCTGCTATTCTATTATCTAAAATAATTTGAGGATGCATATTTATATAGAATCAGAATATGGTAGTTATTGTGGAGCTAGATAAAGTCATAATGCTGTGATATTTTCTAATGGCTTTTTTCAAAGGAAAATATGCATATGAATACATTTAGAGCTATAGTTCAAATAAATCATTAACCTGGATTATAGTTTAATTATGTTTTTGAAGAGGACTTGATCTGTTATAAGCTTCCTAAAGTAAGATTGATAAAAAGATAATATTTGTGACTTCAAGTTGGGTCATATATACAGATACCAGTCCTTAGGAAAATGTCTTCAGAAATAACGTTTTTTTTCACTCTGTCTTATGCATAACTGAGGTGGAAGAAAGTAAATGGATGTGGGATGGTAATTAGACATAACATCAGCAGCAGATTCTTTGTGTTGCTTCAAGTAATGAAAGAAGACTCCAACTTGGGGTTGCTTCAGCCCCAAGTTGGAGTCGGGATCAGAGTATGCAGTAAAATTCCCGTTCACTAGCATCACACATATGTTTCTTTTTGATCAGAAAAAGTATCCTTTGACTCTTGGTTGATGGAAAATTTTGCATATCACTGAAAGAGGGCATTGTGCCATTTTACACTATAAAATACATCTGGGTAACCTAAGGCTAGCCATTATAAATCACAAAGAAAGTCAGGTTTATTGAATATCAGATTTCCATTAAATCACATTCATACACAAAGAGACAGTTCAAATTGTAATTGAAGTTGTCAGCTTTCATTCATCTTATATAGGATTTTTCCAGCTGCCCATTATTCATTCTTTTGTACTTTGAGTCAATTTATCTGAGTCGACTTTGTATAAGAAGATGTAAAAGGACAAGCTGATTTTTTCCCGTTAATTCTAACAAAATAATAGCGATTTTCTAATCACAAAACAATGCTCTTTCCTCATTTGAAATTGAGTAAAATATAATTCCATTTTCTGTTTCACCTGTAATCCATATGAAAAGACAATCAATACAAGTGATGTGCCCCAATGAATTAAAATGGAAGAAATGTCAGCACACGAGGAACTTTCTGAAAAATAAATTATTTTTAAGTTGAGAAATTTCTAGTAAGGCACAATGAGAATTATTAAAGTGATTGAGTGATCCCTAATGATTAATACTGGTCAACTTTCCCTCTGACAAATGCGGGCTTCCTGTAGAGTAAATATAACAACTTTGAAATTGCTTAGAAAAAAATTGTGAAAGATTTTTTAAAAAATGGATCTTACAAAAAATCACTTTGAAATATTATTTCTTTTAGCAGTTGCTAAATTATATCATTCTTATAAATCTCATGAAAGTTACAGTTAGTGTTATCATTAAATGACATTATTTAGCACTTTGCAAATGATATGTAATTTGGACATACAGCATGAGCTTTTTAATTGCATCCCAAATAGTCCAACCACAAAATAGTATGCAATGGAATAATTGAACTACAAGCTAATTAGAGAAGCTAAAGATACTCTGTTCTTTTACAGTATGGAAATAAAAATATTCAACTATTTTACTTGTTTTCCTTTTCACTGTAAGTCTTTTGTATAATTTTCATTTTATATTTAGCGAAAAGATTTCACATGGAAACTGGCTTAAATATTTCACATTTTAAAAGTCACAGATCCTTGGAGACCAAATCACATGTATTCTTGAGCATTTTATGAAACTTCTGAGCCTACAGGGTGAACACCAACATACTCTATATGCACCAATCAATAGTCCTAATGGTCTGGATGGAGGTGAGATCTGGCCTTCTACCTATTGCAGTTTGTCATTCATTCTTTCAAACATTCACTCACTCATTCATTTATTTGTATTGATTCATTTGTTCCCTCTTTCCCTAAACGTTTATTACATTCCTATGGTGCAGTAGGTGCTGTTCTAAACCCTAGAATCTCATTTGTTTATTTACAGATAGCTCCCCTCCTTGTGGTATACCTCCAGGTGTGGAGATAAACATTAGTCAAAGAATCACACAAATGTAAATTTGTACTTGACAGTGAATATAAAGACCCCTCTACCATGAAAGGAACCCCTGTATTGAGAGCGAAACTTCTAACAGTTTAACCAGATTTATCCTAAGAGAATCAGAAAAGACCTTCTTGAATTGTGAAAGCTGAGCATGCACAAATTGGATGAAATGTGGAAGAAGGGGTGAAAGAAAAATAAAACACCTTTGCAGCAGGAAGAAATACAGCTGCAAAGAACCCGGGGATTAATTTATTAATTTCAGAAACCTAAGGCAAATTATGAGACTGGTATAAGGTGAAGTGGATGAGAATCAGAGGATTCTAGGAAATTCCAAGTGTTATTTCTGTGGTTCCTTTATACTTGTTTTGTTTATTAGTAGGTAGGCTAAGTAGTTTATTTTCTTCTGTCAATACAGTTTCTAACATATTTTTATAAATAATTTATATGATTTTTATTCATTGCCTCTGTACATTTTCTTATTGAGTCTCATCATCTTTTAGTTGACGTCCTTGAATTTTCTAAGTATATAAGGTTATCATTGGCAAAATTCAATATTTGCTTCCTCATTGTCCTATAAAATGAAAATAGAAACCTGGCGATAGGAATGTGTTGTGCCTTTCTCTGGAGAAGGCAATGGCAACCCACTCCAGGACTCTTGCCTGGAATATCTCATGGACGTGGACGAAGGAGCCTGGTGGGCTGCAGTGAATGGGGTCGGGAAGAGTCGGACACAACTGAGCGACTTCACATTGACTTTTCACTTTCATGCACTGGAGAAGGAAATGGCAACCCACTCCAGTGTTCTTGCCTGGAGAATCCCAGGGGCGGGGGAGCCTGGTGGGCTGCCGTCTATGGGGTCGCACAGAGTCGGACACGACTGAAGAGACTTAGCAGCAGCAGCAACTTATCTCTTGCTTGTTATAGTTACGGTCATTTCAAAGCAATATTAGTAATAATGGTGATAAAAGATGTAGGTAGTCTCATATTATCCCTAATTTAATTGAAGATATTTTAAGACAATCCTTGGTTAATTTCATTCAACAAACATTTATTGGTCCTACCATGTGCTGGGCAGTGGTGATAAAAGAAAACAGACCAAAATTCCCTGTCTTTACTGCTTATATTTTATATTTTAATGAGAGAGGGAGGGGGCAACACATGGAATTAGTTTTCCTGTTCAAAATTAATATATGCTTGCCTGTGTGCTTAGTCACTTCAGTTGTGTCCGACTATTTGAAACCCCATGGACTGTCCCCTTCCAGGCTCCTTTGTCCATAGGATTCTCCAGGCAAAAATACTAGAGTGGGTTGCCACACCCTCCTCCAGGGGATCTTCCTGAGCTGTGGATCAAACCGAGTCTCCTGAGTCTGCTGCATTGCAGGCAGATTCTTTACCCACTGAGCCACCTGGGAAGCCCAACACATTAATTAGCTGAGGTAATGATTACTAAGTACCTAGCAAGAGAGTTGAGATGATATTATGTGTGTGTGTGTGTGTGTGTGTGTGTGTGTGTGTGTGTGTGTGTGTGACTGCTTGTCCTAGGTTCATGAAAAGAAAAATGAATATTTTATTGACTAGAAAAACACAGGTACTAAAGCTTTACTTACATGGGACCACAAGTGCAGTAAGGATTACTGGATTCTCTCTCTTCCTAAGAGGAGAGTATATATCCTCTACTTCAAAGAAGGATTTCTGAGAACTAATAGAATTACTCCCTCAACATGTACCCACAGGAGTTTGGGAGCAGCACTGGGATGGAGGAGGCTAGCATATTTATAAGGCATTTTCTTTCTTTCTTTTTTTTTTTCCTGTCGGAATCTGCACGTTTGAGGTTTCCCAGGTGGCTCAGTGGTAAAGAATCTGCCTGTTGGTGTAGGATCCACCAGGAACTTCAGCTGGGTCCCTGAGTCCAGAAGATCCTCTGGAGAATGAAACGGCAACCCACTCTAGTCTTCTTGCCTGAAAAATCCCATGGACAGAGGAGCCTGGCAGGCTCCATGGGGTCCCAAAGAGTCAGACATGAATGAGGGACTGAGCATGCACGCTGCCCACTTTGTTGGAGATTTCAGTGAAATTCTTTAGAGATGGATGATTTCTTCTTAGGGTTCCCTGACAGCTCAGTTGGTAAAGAATCCAACAGCAATGCAAGAGATCCTGGTTTGATTCCTGGATCTGAAGATCTGCTGGAGAAGGGATAAGCTACGCATTCTGCTATTCTTGCAATTCCCCTGTGGATCAGCCGGTAAAGAATCTGCTGGCAATGCAGGAGACCTGGGTTTGGTCCCTGGGTTGAGAAGATTCCCTGCAAAGAAAAGCTACTGCTCTCCACTCCAGTATTCCTGTCTGGAGAATTCCATGGACTGTATAGTATAGTCCATGGGGTTGCAAAGAGTTGGGCACGATTTCTTCTTAAATGTATACACACCTTATTTTCCCAACTTTATCATCTGATGTACCTCCCAGTTTTTGGTTTTTTTTTTTCCTATTTGCCTCATTTTTCCCATCCTGATGGGTTTCTTGAATAGCAACTGAAACAACCAAAAGCCAGATTTCTCTCCTGATTGTGGTCCACACTTGATCACTGGGAGCCTCTACCCAAATTTCTCAAGCAAAAATTCCCGTGAGTCTCATCACCTTCAGTCCCGCCACCTCTCTGATGGTGTGATCTCAATGCTACTAGTGGCACCTTTGAAGTCCTTCCTTGTTAATGAGGCACTGTCCACTATGCTCTTCATTTTCAGGAAAAACTATATTTTGTAATTTAATTGTAAATCTTTTTCCTTAACGTTCCCACTGACACAATCCTATAATTTCTCAATTTTTTGTTGATCTCTCCAACGTGAAAAAAGTGTTAGTCACTCAGTTGTGTCTGACTTTTTGTGACCCCATGGACTGCAGCCAGCCAGACTCCTCTATCCATGGAATTCTCCAGGCAGGAATATTGGAGTGGGTTGCCATGCCCTTCTCCAGGAGATCATCCCAACCCTGGGATTGAACCCAGGTCTCTGGCATTGTGGGCAGATTCTTTACCTTTTAAGCCACCTCCAAACTCAACCATAAACTGAAACTGGATTGTCAGGTAAAGATTTAAAAAAAAAAAAAAAACCCAAACACAGTTTGGGTCACATATTTTGCAAGCCTGCCTAGAGGTTATGTACCTCACTTTAGAAAACATCATGAAAGCTAAATAGAAGTTTCTATTCTAGACCAGAGCTGTACCTTATGTTATGGTTTGAACTAAATTTTAAATACATTAATCTTTCATGAACTTTATCATCATTTCAATGACTATGTAGAGAGTAATAGTTCACCTTCTGGATATTTGCCAAGTCTCTTGAGGAGACGGAGGAGTTCTCATTTCAAATATGAACAAGGTCACAGAAATGGTCACAGAAATGTTCTAGCAGGTTTAAAAGCCACTGAGATTATTTCCCTGTAATAATCTCAGGTCTAAGAGGCCACCTTGCTCTTGTTCTTGTAGAATATGTGTATTTATATTCTTCCTAATTCTTTAGCAGAGTGCTTAAGTGTTTTAATTCTTATTACTTATCAACATCTGATTATTTTATTCATTTGTATTTGTTTACTAATGCTTCCCTCAGTTGACTGTGAGCAGAGATTCTCTTGAGCAATGATATATCTCTAACATCTATCACCAGGTTTTACTTATAGTAAACACCAAGAGGTAATATCTGGGCAAATAAATTGATGATGAATAACTAAGTGATGTAATTCGTTACATAAATATTATGCTTTAATATATTTAACTACTACCTTAATGTTGTCCTTATGTTTCTACCTACTCATCATTATTAACAACTTTCTGAGGATCTTCTCAAGACTTTTTTTTTTTTTTGGCTTTATAACCATGATTTAATGCTTTAACTCATGATTAAATATTCTAAATAGATTTTTAAAATTGATCATTGCAGATTCAATAGATGATTTTACAATTTTTAACATGCTTCTTAGTCTCAGTAATTTGAATGTTACCTTTCAATTTCTCTGCAGTTTAGAAAGTAAAATCTATCACCACATTCACTATATGTTAATTTTAATTATTTGGCTACTAGTAGAGTAAACGTGGTTTCTGTTTTTTTTGTTTGTATATTACCACTTCCACACTCTTCTTTAGTGAACTGAGTTTCCATAGACTTTTTTTAGTTTTCCCCACTAGGATACTTATTTCTTACTGATTTACAGAACATTTTTGCATTAATAATGTATACCCTTTGTACATATGTGGCACATAATTTCTAACTGTGATAAGGTTAAAATTTGATAGTGAATTTGTTACAAAAATGACAACTTTTTTAGGAAGTCAAGTCAACATTTTGGTTTCTAGTATTCTAAAAAGGCATTTACTACCAAATATTTAATTTCTTAAAATTCCCTATTAAATACATGTTTTCTTTACTCTTAAATATTTAAACTAATTTACATCTGCTTATTACATTTGTATATTTGGGTTCTTAGGTTAATTTAAAACTTGAAACACAAACACACCCAGAAAGAAGTGAAGTCTTGGGATACTTTATTCACCTCCATTAAGCTAATCTGTTTTAATCATTCTGTTAAGATTTCAGGAGGATATTTGGATATTTTGGGGCTGTAATCATCTTCTCTGTGTATAAAACCTCATGTTTTTTGCATGTGTTATTATGCAATAATAACATATTTTCAATATGCTTATTATTATGATGCAATAATAACATAATTTCAGAACATTTGATTTGTCATGTGACTACCTCCATCTAGGACACATTTTTTTCTTTTTATTTAGTGTATGGTGACTCAAAACCACTTACTGCCTACTGTCCTGTTCATTTCATATTATGTCCTAAATTAATGTACATTCTAATTTAAGATTAAGTCCAACTGACTGACCCTTCCTTGTTTCTTTCCTTCCATACTTTGTGTTTGCCTCTTTCACAGCTCTGAACACAAGCAATCATTTGTTGACTTGTTTATTTTACACTAAACCATGTGTTTGTGTGTGTTTTACTCTTTCTCTAATGTAGTTTTGGAGGAGAGATGGAGCTGGTTCCATTGATTTCCTCCCAAATAAATTTGTGATTTAAGAATCTCCTTTTCATACCATAGCCATTCTTCTAAAAAAAGAAAAAATCAATTTGGCAGCACTAATATGGAAGATGGGCTTCCCAGGTGGTACTAGTGGTAAAGTACCTGCCTCCCTATGCAGGAGACATAAGAGACATGAGTTCAATCCCCAAGTCAGGAAGATCCCATGGAGGAGGACATGCCAACCCACTTCAGTATTCTTGCCTAGAGAATCCCTTGGACAGAGGAGCCTGGAGGGGTTGCAAAGAGTCAGACATGACTGAAGCGACTCAGCATGCATGCAGGCCATGTGGAGGATGTACATGCTCCATGTGCAATTAACATGATGAGAACATAGTACTGTTTCAGAAAACAAGCACGTGCCCATTATATAGTATGCTGGCAGGAACAACTCCTCAGTGCAAGCCCACACAAATAATCGAACGGAAAATCTTTGGGTGCTACCTTGGTGACCCAATGGCACCAAAATCTTGGCTATACTGTCTTTGTTTAGCGATGTTGAAGTGAAACAGAGGTTTACCACTTTATAGTCTTCCTCCAAGACCTGCAACTGCTTCCCAAGAGCTACCAAATTAAATGTTTCTTGTATCCTCTGTATTATTTCTCTCCTCTGACCCATTATTTGTCTTAGTATTGTGTTTTAAAAGTATGTTACTCTCTTAAACTTCATATGTGTTTCTGCAGGCACTTTCTTCCTCTTTGTTTTTTTAGAATTTTTTGATGTGGACCATTTTTAAAGTTTTTATTAAATTTGTTACTATATTGCTTCTGTTTTATGTTTCGGTTTTTCGACCACAAGGCATGTGTGAATTTAGCTCCCTGACCAGGGATTGAACCTGCACCCCTGCATCAGAAGGCAAAATCTTAACAACTGGATGATCACCAGGGAAGTTCCAGCCACTTTCTTGGTATATGATGTGTCTGATATCTCCTGAGTTTGATGCCACTGAAGCACAAAAATTAGAAATAATTTGTGTTTTATTTTGTTTTTGTTTTTTTTCTGAAATTCCATTTCTGTTTGCTATCCTACTTGAGGAAATCCTACATGCATGACTGAATGGGAGAATGGATATATAGTAACAAGAGGTCTTATGAACAAAATTACGTTGATCAACCCTTCAGAATATCATTCAACCACTGGAATTACTAAATCCTGGGCAGAGTGTTCTGTGTCTGGGAAATCAGATCGTCAAAACATATGCAAAGCCTGCCCTTGTGAAGTTCACAGCCCATTGGAATTTGAGCTCTCAGAGAACTCAATGTTCTTATTCAGCCACCATTAAACATTACATTATCAATGTGTAAGCAAATTAAAAGGAGCTCTCTTATGAAGTTCAAAAGGTAGGATGGAAAAGACAATAAATATTTTTTAACCACAGAGCCAGATAAGAGCTATAAAAGAGGTGCTGCAAGGTACAGAAAAGAGCCACGTTTAAGTCAGCCAAGGAAAATGACCCAGGAAACTTTCCCCAGAAGAGGTGACATTAAGATGAACTTTGCAGAACATATACTTTTATTTCTGGGATGAGAGTTGAAGGAAGCAATTAGGCATGTGAGGAAAGGCGCTCTGTCATGGGACAAAATGGCCCATATAAAGCCATAGAGATCATTATGGCAGATGGGAATAAAGTGTGCACCTGCAGTTTGAAAAGACTCTCCTATTATCCCACATACTCTTTGACTCCCCTAAACTTCCAACAGTTTATTATTTTATAGCTACAATAGATTGTAAAGTAATTCTTTATCTAATTAAACAAACCCTTACTTTAAAAATAATTTTCAGTAAATAATAACCACTGAGATTTTGAAAAGTTTGAATAGGAGATCAGTTTTTAAGGTTTTCCTATGCCTATGTTTTGTGAGCAATTTCAATTATCACATTTGGGAGGTATTTTCCATGTGTTTGTGTATTCCAAACCTCAGTGGAACTTGCATTTTTATATGTAGGCCTGACATATTAAAAACTGTCTCAAAAATAGATAGCTAGTGAGAAGCTGCTATATAACACAGGGAGCTCAGTCTGACACTCTGTGATGACCCAGAGGGGTGGGATGGGGGTAGTGGGAGGAAGGGTCAAGAGGGAGGAGACACATGTATACCTACAGCTGATTCTGACTGTATAGCAGAAACCAACATGGCATTGTAAAGCAATTATTTTCTAATTAAAAATAAATTTTAAAGAAAATGAAAAAAAAAAGGCTGTCTCAAAATGTGTTTTTCTCCAGTTGAAGAAAGTGGGAAAACACATTTCAAGAGAAAGAAACAGGGCAGAATTGTGGACTCTGAAGCCACTTACTATATGAAGACTGTCAGCTAATCCAGTGTCATTCGAATATGAGGTGGGTGTAGGAGTAAGGCATCTGGAAAGAGAAATTAAGAGCAGATTGTAAAGAGACATTTTTGGCACACGATGACATTTATTCTATAGGGAAAATCTGAGTAAATTAAAAACTAAGTTGTGAGAGCTCTGGTTAGGACTACGGTCCTGGAAAGATGTGTTTGAAGCAGAGATGAAATAAAACACTTGAGTTTATGTGTATCTAGTTTCCAAGCTAATCACATTAGGGTAGATGTACTAAAGAAGTGTATACAACTGTTCTGATTGACAGGAACAGAGAGTTATGCGTATAAAGCACTGAGCTCTGTTCAAAATTGGACTGCTATATTTGGCAATCTGTTCTCATGGTTATTAGTACACTCACCAGCACTATAGACCCCGTGTTCTTTCTTAGTAAAAAAAAAAAAAAAAAAATCCAATGACAAGTTGAGGATCCTCAAATGAAATTTATAAATAATGTAACCTACTCAAACATGTACAAGAGTCAAATAATTAGAAAAACTCTAAAAATACAATACATGTAGACAGTTGCAGGCATGGAGGGTGGGGAAATTTCTACATATAAGAGACAGAAGTAAATAGAAGAGTAGCTGGGATCCAATTTCAAGGAATTGCATCAAGAAATTCATAGTCATAGATGTTGGGCTATGTTATGCACACCCACCCCCAGTACCATATAAAGTGCAGAATTAGAAATTATACATTAACATAATCCAATAAGATTTATGTATGCTCTTTGAGAAAACTAAACTATTAATTGGACACTGGTATTGATTGGAATAGAACTGAGAATAAATTCTTAAAGGAATTAATTTGGATATGGTTATATTACTGGATATATATATAAGTACACACACACATATATATACATATATATAAATATACAAGGAATAACACAACTTTTGTAATTTGAGTGGCAGTGTCAGAAGAAGACTCTAGATGTTTTATTCACATTTTGTAACAATCTGCATGTAAAGTTTTTCTAAACTTTAGATTTACAATACAATTTTTAAATTATATTAGACTAGGAGCTATTATACAAGTGATGGAAAGAAAAAATCCTAATGTATAAGAAATGAGACTACATTCACTTATTAAGATGATGATAATTCATTTTGCATTTCTTGATTTAAATTGTATACATTCAACTTTTTTTAGATTGATGGAACTGAAAGAATTGGAAAAGAAATAAAGTTGATTATAAAATAGAAGCAATGTTTAAAAGAAATGTACATGAAAGAACTGACATTATACATATGCAAAGGAGTTTGTTTTTATATGTATCTATAAAATTATAATATTTATATTTGAAGGTTAAAAATTGAAATCCAAATAAAATGAATTCAAATATAATTTATTTTAAAAGAGAAAAATGCAACTCATCCTGAAATGTATCTCTTGTTCAAATAAAAGGATAAAAACTTTATACGAAAAACTCTGAAGACAGCAAATTGTTTCTCAGTGTTCATCAAGGAAGTCCAATTAGGAATAATGGGAAGAAATTTAGGAGAGTGCAATTAAGGCCAATACTTCCTTGGTGAGGACTATACTGGAGGAGAGTCTGGATTCCTCACAAAAAGAGAAGAAACTTCCTCCCATGAGGCAGATAATGGCAGAGTAAACATTACACTAAAGGGCCTATTAAAATAGTTTCTCTCTACTGGTAGAGAAATGGGCTTAATGGTCTGATTCCCACACTTCTTCCCATATATTCAATGACCCTAGACCCATAATGTCTGATGTACCATTTGCCTAAAGATGTGAAGAACTGAAAGGATTCTCAGAATTCCCATATTCAAAGATGACTTTTTTTTCCTTCTATGTCCACTATTTGATATATCACAAAACTACTTAAACATTTATTGCATTACTTTTTTCCAAATATAGAGATAATACTTAAATGTTTTGTTTGAACCCTCAAATATATAATTGTTGTTTAGTTGTTAAGTCATATCTGATGCTTTGCAACCCCATGGATTGAAGCACCCCAGGCTCTTCTGTCTTCCACTGTGTCCTGCAGTTTGCTTAAAGTATTGGAGCTTCAGCTCCAGTATCAAGTACAGATATGAGCGTTGTACCACGAATAAGGCTAAGCCCCAAAGAATTGATGGTTTCAAACTATGGTGCTGGAGAGCTCTTGAGAGTCCCCTGGACTTCAAAGAGATCCAATCAGACAATCCTAAAGGAAATTAATCTTGAATATTCATTGAAAGGACTTCCCAGGTGACACAGTGGTAAAGAATCTGCTTCCAATATAGGAGACACAAGAGATGAAGGTTTGACCCCTGGGTTGGGAAGATTCCCTGGAGTAGGAAATGGCAACCCACTCCAGTATTCTTGCCTGAACAATCCCATGGACAGAAAGCCTAGTGGGCTACACATAGAGCTGGATATGACTGAGAACAAACACATACAACATATTCATTGGAAGGGCTTTTGCTGAAGCTCCAATACTTTGGCCACCTGATGAGAAGAGCCAGTTCGTTAGAAAAGACCCTGATGCTGGATAGATGTAAGGAAAAGCAGAAGAGGGCAACAAAGGATGAAGTGCTAAATAGCATCACCAAGTCAACGTATGTGAGTTTGAGCAAACTCTGGGAAACAGTGAAGAACAGAGGAGCCTGGCATGCCACAGTCCACAAGGATCATATACTTGAGGGCCCAAACAAAATTTGTAAATTTCAAGAATTTTCCAAGGCAAAAATTAACTATATTGAAGAACAACCTATGTGCTTGGCTATCTCTGGTACCTAGACTATGACGTCTTTCATTCAGGGATGTCTTTTCTCTTATTCATTTTTGACTACATAGTGAATAGATTACTATAATGAGGCACAAATTGCCAAGGGAATTTTGAAAAAAAATCATTATTCTCTAACATGGATTAAACAAAATTTTACAGTTTTAATAGATTTATAGAGACTTAAGCCATACTAAAATATGATTTCTCTAATGCTCATAAAATACAATTACCATCATCAAGAACAAAGGAAATTGCTGCTTGAATTGACATTAACTTTTATCAGACCACCCTTGTTAAAAGACTCATAATAAAATACAAAGTTGGAATTTTAAACTTGCTAACATAATGCTTAAAAAGAGTTATCAGTTTAACAAGTAAAAATATTTATGAATACTCTCAAATTTATGAAACTCAAGGTAATTTTGTAAATATACTGGTAAACATGCAAATGATCACAATTCTTCAATTTAAATTGCATCTTCTAATAATTTGTTCCTTGTCTCATAAAGGAATGATTGTTTTACATGTAGAGCTTATAATTTAAATAATATTACATAAAGCTCTTTAAAAATGACAACATGTTTATGGGCCAATACTTAATATCAATATACTATGTCATAATAGGTTTTCAAGAAAAAGTGTTTTTGTAAAATATTCCTAATTAAAACCATTAAGTTCAGTTCAGTTGAATCTCTCAGTCCTGTCTGACTATTTGTGACCCTATTGGTTACAGCACACCAGGCTTCCCTGTCCATCTCCAACTCCCAGAGCTTACTTACACTCATGTCTATCTGTTCGGTGATGCCATCCAACCATCTCATCCACTGTTGCCCCCTTCTCCTCTGCCCTCAATCTTTTCCAGCATTAGAGTCTTTTCCAGTGAGTCAGTTCTTTGCATCAGGTGGCCAAAGTATTGGAGTTTCAGATTCAACATCAGTCCTTCCAATAAACATTCAGTACCGATTTCCTTTAGGATTGACTGATTTGATCTCCTTGCAGTCCAAGGGACTCTCAAGAGTCTTCTCCAACACCACAGTTCAAAAGCATCAATTCTTTGATGCTCAGCTTACTTTATGGTTCAACTCTCACATCCCTACATGACTACTGGGGAAACCATAGCTTTGACTAGGTGGACCTTTGTCAGCAAAGGTAATGCCTCTGCTTTTTAACATGCTATCTAGGTTGATCATAGCTTCTCTTCCAAGAAGCAAATGTCTTCTAATTTCATGGCTAGAGTCACCACCTACACTGATTTTGGAGACCAAGAAAATAAAGTTTGTCACTGTTTCTATTGTTTCCCCATCTATTTGCCATGAAGTGATGGGACCAGATGTCATGATGTTAGTTTTTCGAATGTTGAATTTTAAGCCAGCTGTTTCACTCCCCTCTCACTTTCATCAAGGGGCTCTTTGCTTTCTGCCATAAGGATGGTATCATCTGTATATCTGAGGTTATTGATATTTCTCCCAGCAATCTTGATTCCAGCTTGTGCTTCATCCAGCCTGGCACTTTGCATGATGTACTCTGCATATAAGTTAAATAAGCAGGGTGACAATACACAGCCTTGACATACTACTTTCCCAATTTGGAACCAGTCTGTTGTTCCATGTCCAGTTCTAATTGTTGCTTCTTGACCTGCCTACAGATGGGAGTATCCTGTATGGTATTCCCATCTCTTGAAGGTGATATGGTATTCCCATCTCTTGAAGAATTTTTCACAGTTTGTTGTGATCCACACAGTCAAAGGCTTTGGCGTAGTCAATAAAGCAGAAGTAGATGTTTTTCTGGAACTCTGTTGCTTTTTCAATGACCCAATGGATTTTAGCAATTTGATTACCAACAAAAACCATTGAGTAAATTTATCTGAATACATTTTTAAAAATTCCCTTTAACTATGAAAGACTTTCCTTGAAATATGAATCTTAACAAGTATGCTTAATATGAAATTCAGTGTTTTATAACTTATAAAATAAACAAATTAGAGAATTGTATTCAAGAAGTATTGTGATTCCAGGAAGATGAGAGAGAAAAATTCCAACATGATGTTAACATTTTCAAGAAAATGGACAAACTCCAGTGAATTTTTAATTGACATCAAAATTGCTCATATTTTAACTTCTTAGAAAAAGTGCTATAAAGAAGATAATATTTGAAGATGATTTAAGCTTTCCATAGAATTTTGGTGGAAGAAAATACTGAATAAATGAATGAGGGGATTATACCAACTAGAAAAAACATTTTTTTTTTTTTAGAAAATAGAGAGCTTACCATAATAGGAAAGCATGAAGTATATTGTATTTTGCAATAAGATGAAAATTTTAGACAAATTAATTAAAGATAAGATATATGAACTTTGTTCCTAAACTAAAATGCATTATTTGTTCTATACAAAACTGGAAGATTTGTATGGATTAATCTTAAAATTGTGGATGAATTTGGATGAAAAATTTTAGGAAATATATAGCAATACATAAGGAGAAGGAAATGGCAACCCACTCCAGTGTTCTTGCTTGGAGAATCCCAGGGACGGGGGAGCCTGGTGGGCTGCCGTCTATGGGGTTGCACAGAGTCGGACACGACTGAAGTGACTTAGCAGCAGCAATATATCAGAAAAGCCTTGAGAAAGCTGGGATGTAAAATTAAGATTGGACATATCTTTACTACTCTGTGCTGAAAGTAGCAAAAGGCCCACATAAACTTGGCAAACCATTTACCATGTTAATGTATGTCTATAAACTGAGTTTTCCACATGCTACTATGCTGAGGGAGTTTGCTGAAATTTACCTACAAGTGCAAGTTAATGAATCCAAATGTCTTTCAAAATCCTTCATTATTCTTACCACAGCAAAAAACAACTATCTTCTAATTAAAAATTTTGAAAGTGAAAAGAAAATGGTAAATGGTTAAGCAAGTGTGTGTATATATATAATATATATATATGTGTGTGTGTGTGTGTGTATATAAAATATATATGTGTGTGTGTATATATATATATGTGTGTATATATATATATATATATATTCAAAAGAATGTAATGGTAAATGAAAGAGAAAAACCCAATTTCTTTCTCCCTTACACTATCATACAAGATCTTTGACTTCATTACCACCTCCGATCTTTACCTTCCTTTTTCTTGTCTTTCACAGCTTTAGTTTTTCTCTCTAGGCAAACCAACTCTATATGTGCTACACTGGAATGACTCTCTTGGGAACATCCTCACTACATTATTGTTTATCTAGTCCCACCCTCTACCCAGCACTTCATCTGTGATCAACCCAGCTCTCTTCCTTGTCCTATTTGGGGTAGTGAGCATCAGTAAAGGAGACCGTAACATTGTGAGATTTATTAGGATCCTGGAATTAAAAGCTCTAGAGGAGCCAACTGTATCTCTTAAGAATAGATTTTGTTCCTTATAAACAGTCAAAAAGTCCTAACTCTTGTCAAACACTCTATCCCAGCATGTAAACTTTTCTATCAGTAGATCACTGAGCTTCCTGTTTCACAGATGAAATTGGGTCTGTCAAGCATACGCTTAATTTCCAACCTTCCCATCTTGCTATAGCCACCGAGTACCTACATTTCTCCAAGGTCTTGACACAGAAATTTAATGACCATAGGCTAAAGTAATTTTTGTGCAACCAGAAGAGAGAAGAAAAAGTAATTAAGGTGATATGTATGTTATGTTAGGGGCATGCCAAAATGCTCCAGAGGCTCTTTGTTAACCTTGACTCTGAAAAACACACTGGACCTAGATTTTCAGAATGAATTGGAAGTATGCTGATTAATATCAAGAGATAAGTAATGGCAGACGACAGAAGAGTCAGCTTGATTAGGTTTCACAGACAGCAAGTGTGACAAATCCTGAGGATTGTGAACCTTAGCTTTTAACCATAGGCAGGAGCTGTGGAGCTAAGAAGGAGTTACAGAATCATGGGAAAGTATAGAAACAAATATCATCAAGGAAATCAAGAGATATTTTTTCCCTCAGGAAAGCAAAGGAAAGGTAGAAGAGTCAAACAAATATAGTAAATGATAAAATGCCTCTGAATTCTGTTACGGGAAGCCATTGATTGCTTTGGCAATGAGGTACCTATGAGGCCATGATAAGTCCACAAGTCACATTATCTGGAGTGGGGAGAGAATGGGAGATAAAGGCATATTTACAGAAGGAACCATAAACTTTATCCAGAAGCTTGGTTCATCAAGTAAGAATCAGATTAAAATGATAGCTATATGGGAATTGGGAATTGTAATGAGATATATCTGTCTACCTCTCTCCTATCAATCAGGGAGCACATTTTTCTCCAAGATATGTGGAGTAGGAACATTGGTCACATGGGGTCTCTTTTAGGGAATCCTTATAGGCTCTGGGGTAGATTAACATTCTTCTTTGAACTAAGGTGCTATAAAATCCCTGTATCTCTGAATCTTCCAAAACGCATCTTTCCTACCATATGGGGAGAGACTGCAGATGTAAAGGAAACACAGGCACAGTGAAGACCGAGAGACAGAAATGAACAACAAATTGTTACCAGCAGAGTTGGAGCACACAACACCTAGCAGAACCGGAACACAGAACAGTCTCTGGATTTCAGTTAGTGAGCCAAAAAATTCACGCTGTGACTCAGCCAGCTGCAGTTGCATTTCTCTTATATGGAACCAAAAAGATTACTGGTGAAAGCAGTTACTTACATTCCAAAGAAGATTTTATTAAATGACAGAGAAGAAAAATAGCTCTTCTTTAAAACCAAATCTTTACCTGTGCTAAAACTCCTTTTTCCATTCTATCTTACCAGTGAGTCTGAGCCATTGGTGTTTTTCCCTATTTATTTTCCTTTATTTTCCTTTTTTAAATAGAATACACAACAAAATATAACACACATAAAAAGAACAAAACATCAAAGTATAATTGAATAATCCACTACAATGTGGACACCTATGTAACCCTTTCTTTTACATAAAAGTTTTATATATATCTATTTTATATTTTTTGGTCTGGTTTTGAGTATTGTGCAAAGGGAATGATACATATAATAATACATATGTCCATGTATTAGTTATTAATGAGGCTTCCCTGATGACTCAATGGTAAAAAAATCTACCTGTCAATACAGAAGACATAGGTTCAATCCCTGAGTCAGGAAGATACCCTGGAGAAGGAAATGGTGACCCACTTCAATATTCCTCTCTGGAGAATCCCATGGACAGAGTCTGGTGAGCTACAATCCAAGGGGTCACAAAAGAGTCAGACACAACTTTGCAACTAAACAACAAAAAGCAAATTAGTTATAGGTGACTCAGCTATTTGGGATTCCCCACTTCCCAGGTGCCATGTAGTTGGGATACTTCTGGCTGCTGAGTTATAATCTGAGTGTGTGTATGTGTGTGTGCATGCAATCAGAGTTGAGTCTTTAAATTGACAGCTTAAGCCATGCCAGGGCTCTCTTTTGTCATGGAACTTGAGGTTCGTGTAGAAAATGCAAGAATAAACTTTTGGAAAACTATTGCAGCTTGGGTTTGTTTGCTATTATACTATAACCTCAATTATGCAGGTGACACCACCCTTATGGTAGAAAGTGAAGAGGTACTAAAGAGCCTTTTGATAAAAGTGAATGAGGAGAGTGAAAAAGCTGGCTTAAAACTCAACATTCAGAAAACGAATGGCATCTGGACCCATCACTTCATGGCAAATAGATGGACAAACAATGGAAACACTAACAGACCTTATTTTCTTGGGCTCCCAAATCATTGCAGGTGGTGACTGCACCCATGAAATCAAAAGACACTTTCTCCTTGAAAGAAAAGCTATGATAAACCTAGACAACATATTAAAAAGAAGAGACATTACTTTGCCAACAAAGGTTCATATAGTCAAAGCTCTGGTTTTTCCAGTAGTCACCTGATGTGAAGAACTGACTCACTAGAAAAGAGCCTGATGCTGGCAAAGATTGAAGGCAGGAGGAGAAGGGGGTTACAGAGGATGAAATAGTTGGATGGCATTACCGACTCCATGGACATGAGTTTGAGCAAGTTCTGGGAATTGATGATGGACAGGGAAGTCTGGCATGCTGTAGTCCATGGGGTAAAAAAGAGTCAGACAGGACTAAGCGACTGAACTGAACTGACTGATACTAAACATGATGTAACAGAAACATCAACATCAGGCTACAGGAGTAGTGTTTAATGTTAGTATGGTATATCTCCTTCAGTATTTTACTTTCAAACTTACTGTACTCTACTATTATATCTCACCCTATAATAAACATAGTAATAGGTGCATATTTAAAATCTATTCCCAAACTAGTAGTTTAGCTCCCTCCAGTCATGAAAAATAACAAGACTTTAAAAAGATATAAATTCAGTAAAACAAAGAGAAAGGGAAATAAAAAAGAAAACATAAGATTTGGAAATTTAAAAGCACATGGGCAAGTGATAACAAATTTGATTTTCCTCACTGCTGACTAAACAGTCACTTCTGTTCTGGTGAGAAGCTGATTTATTTACCACTAAAAGCTCAGGTATATAAAATAGATAAACAACAAGCACCTACTATATAGCATAGGGAACTATAGTCAATATCTTGTAACAAACTATAATAACTGAATCACTTTGTGGGACACCTGAAACTGTTACAACATAGCAAATTGACTATAAATCAATTTAAAAGAATGGCTTAAAATTCCAACCTGAATAAAATTTTCCCTTTTGTTTGAAATAGTTGGCCTATTCTTTTAAAGAAATGAATTTTATAATTATCTTTGAAAGTCACTTATGAGATTTCTAATTATTGTCCTTTCTAAGATGTTCTCATGTTCTCATTTTGCCTGTTTACATTATATTCCATTATTTTGTGTTTCTATTATCTTGACAATATATACTTTCCAAAACTAGCCTCTTAGTCACTGCCTTAGATTCTACATGTACCTTTGATTTGTTAAAAAAATATATTATAAATTGATGAGCTTCCATCTGAAGTCATTTTCTTTCACATTGAAGCATACCAGCAAGACTGATGCTAAAAAATTTTTTCACTTTTATTTTACAAAAGGATTACTATTTTCAATTAATTTGTAAATGATATGCAGAAGCAGTTAAGCTTGTATATATAGATATTCAATTGTTGCAATACCATGTGTGAAATCACTTTAAATTAAAATGTCTTGGCAAGTTAGTTGAAAATCAACTTAACATACATGAGTGAATTTATTTCTGGAGTTTTTACTCTGTTTCATTTATCTATTTATTCTGTTACTAATATCACACTGTACTGATGATTGTAGCTTTGGAGTGTGTGTGAAATCTGGAGAATCCTCTAACATTGCTCTTTGTTAATCGTGTTTTGTCAAGTTGTGTTATTTTGCACTTCCATATGGATTTTAAGACTGGGTTTCCCAGGTGGTGCTAATGGTTAAGAACCCACCTGCCAATGCAGGAGATGCAGGAAACATGGGTTCAGTCCCTGGGTGGGGAAGCTTCCCTGGAGGAGGGCAAGGCAACCCACTCCAGCAACCTTGGCTGGAGAATCCCATGGAGAGAGGAGCCTGGCCAGTTATGGTCCATAGGGTTGAAAAGAGTCAGACATGACTGAAGTGACTTAGCATTCACACACACACAGATTTTAAGTCCACCTTGTGCATGTCTGTAAATCAACTGGCTAAGACAAAAATAGAGTTGTGTTTAATCTGTATTTCAATTTTAGAAGTCTTTCAAAACTTGGTATTATTGAGTTTTCTGATCTGTGAGCAAAGGATATCTGTCCATCTACTGAGGCTTTTAAAATGCATTTCTATAACTTTTTATAGCTTTCACTCTACCAATATTAATTCCCTGGTGGCTCAGATAGTAAAGAATCACCTGTACACAGTTCAGTCCCTGGGTAAGGAAGATCCCCTGAAGAAAGAAATGGCTACCCACTCCAGTATTTAAGCTACATACAGTCTAGCAGGTTGCAAAGAGTCAGACAGGATTGAGTGACTAACACTTTCCCTTTGAAGATTAATTCAAATACTCACCATGGAGTAATTTATCTTAGTTGATTTTTGTTTTCTTCCCACCAGAGTTCCTAGGTTCTAATTATAGATTTTTAGAAAAAGCCTTCTACTCATTTTACTGCATAGATATATTAAATAAAATATTTGTTATAATTCGAAAGTTTTAAAATCAGAAATACAGACTTTAGTGTATTTTATTTTTGTCTGACAGAAATGAACTGACCAACTGAAGGTCCTTCTCCCATCTCGGAGATGATCCTATCTCTTCCCTGAGACATATACTCTTAGAAGAGATGGGTTGCCCCTCCCCCACGTTATTCACTGAACCGAGGACGTAAGAGACTCTAGTTTTATTAAGCCTTTCATTTTACATGAGGCTCTCTCAATATATTATTATCAGCAAGTTGAATTATCTGAATATTTTAAATGTTTGGATGACTTTGGACACAACCCAGCAGAATCACTAAAAACAGACAAGAAGAGTCAAGGCACCTTTAGTCAAAGTTAACTTTATGTCTCCAGGAGTTGGGGATGGACAGGGAAGCTCCGCGTGCTGCGGTGCATGGGGTCGCAGGGTCGGACACCACTGAGCGAGCGACTGAACTGAGCTGAAATTTATCATCCGAGGGAAAGACCTCACAACTGCAAGTGATTACATTTTAACAATCATGCCTATGTACCTCAAGGTAACATTTTTAAATAATGCTATCTTAATGACCTATCAGTAATATTATGGATACAATTTCCAGAGATGCCCTATATAGTTTCTTTAAAAAAAAAAAAAAAAGAATTAAGGTAACGATCAGATTATACTGGCTTCTTAGGTGACTCAGTGGTAAAAAATCCACCTGCCAGTGAAGGAGATGCAGGAGACACAGGTTTGATCCCTGGGTTGGGGAGATCCCCTCAAGGTGATGATACATTAGCAATCTTGTTTTTGTAAAGTATAGCGTGCAAGTAATGATTCAGTGTTTCAATCGGTGTCCCATTTTGACAACAGAATTTCCTTCTATTAGTTTTGCTTACTTGAGAGATTCTTTATGGAATGAAGTCTATCAAATCTGTGATTTTAAACAAAAACCTAAAGGTAACAGAAACAATGCTTTTCTATTAGGAAGACATTTTCAGAGCAAATATTCCCAGGGCTGCGGGTATATGGGTTCCTTTTTGGGTCTCATTATGAAATTCATGACTTCTCTCTTCAGGAGGTCAAATGCCCTCTAACACATCAAAATTAATCAGATGTACATGTTTGATTAGTTTTACTGCCGTAGCTGCAGGCCATCTACCTTGCCACCGCTAGCCGAGAAAATGCTGGTATCATACAGTTTGTCCTTTAATTCTTTCTGTGCTGTGACCTCGCGTTTGCCTTTTGGGGAGTCTAAAATAGCAACCCTCCTGCCTGAGGCCTCTAAAATAGAAACACATTTCTTCCACAGTGGGTGTGGTATTATTTCATTACAAATCATTTTTAATGTGACTCATTTTTTTCGATGTGTTGCTCTGCTGGCTTTAAAACACTTTTTTAAAAAATGTGCAAAATTATATTTATTAATGAGAAATTGCAAAAAAAATGTTTAAAAATATCCTTTTGCTTTTTTTGGAAATACTGATTTGATGTGACAAGCTGTGACATAAATGCCTCTCATTTTTATATTTTGAGAATATTTCTACTTTGGTCAGATCATAATTACAGTTCACATGCATTTCACAGAGTGACTTTATCTTCTGAGAACTGTAACTGCTGTTCACTTTTTCTGTGCTGCGTTGTCTCAGCTGCTCAGCTGTGTCCTACTCTTGGTGACCTCATGCATTGAAGCCCGCCAGGCTGTTGTGTTCCTGGAATTTTTCAGGTAAGAATACTGGTGTGGTTTGCCATTCCCTCCTCCAGAGGATCTTCCCAATGCAGGGATTGATCTCCTGTGTCTCCTGCACTGGCAGGCAGATTCTTTACCACTGGGAAGTCCATTCACTTTTTACAAGGTTTCCTTTATGTGTGTGTGTTCCCTGTCCTTTGGTATATAATGCTACTACTTGATTTTCTACTCATGTCAACGCTTTTATTTTTATGCCTTAAAAGTCATGATCCCTTAGTGTTTAGGTCTTCATAAAACTTTGCATATTATTTTTAATTCAAGGGTATAAACAGTCTCCAGGAGACCATTAAGCTACATTCCTCTCCATATCTGAGTCCTAAGACATCTATTTTTCAGTTTTTTGAAAATCACAATTCTGTTTTTGTTGATATATAACCAACAATATGCAGAAGAGTCATACAGATGTCTAAAAATCACAGGTTTGATTCCAATCCATATTCCATAATTCCTTTTGCATCCCCTTTTCTGAGACATTTGACCAGCATATAATATTTATGTGGCAACTTGGAAGGTTTTCATTTAAGAATATTTACACATGGCAAACATGCATTATAACTATTTAAAAATTAGTAAATTCACATTAAATATTGCAACAATTGTTTTATATATGCATGCTAATTCATTGTAGATATTATCACAACTATAACTATTTAAACATAAAAATGGACTTCCCTGGGGGCTCAGCAGCAAAGAACCCACCTTCCAACTTTGGAAAAGCAGGTTTGATCCCTGGGTTGGGAAGATACCCTGGGGAAAGAAATGGCAACCCACTCCAGGATTCTTGCCTGGGAAATCCCATGGACAGAGAAGCCTGATGTTCTACAGTCCATGGGGTTGCAAAAGAATTAGACAAGACTGAATGACTAAACAACGACAACAACAAAATATACATATTTCATTTCTACTTTGTTTCTATATGCAAGTTCCAACATTATATATCTTACAGATAAAACTGAAAATCATAAATTTATGTAACCAAAATTAATGGGTTACCTAAGTATTGTCTTAAAAGATTTTGGGGATATTATTTGGTATTTTCCATCTTGATAGATGAGAAATAGCAGCAAATGATTAATTTTAATTGCTTAACAAGGAGTAATTACTAATGAATACTGTCCTACAAGGCACAATCTGAAGATAAAGAATAGAGACTACAAATACATTTTTCAAAAACTCTTCTGAACTTTTATGAACACTGAAAGTGACCATCCTGTGTGGAATTAGCAAAAATGAGGGATTCCACTGTGTTCCAGAAGGCTACATATTTGTTTCACTATTTGACTCACCAAATGTCACAATTACAATAGTAATTAGAACTAATTACCTCAAGTCCTAATTATATCAAAGGCATACATTTGTATTTTCATTGAAAACATTCAATTGATTTAATCTAATTGACTCAGGATTTATGTTTCAGATATACTATTAATCTAGCAGCATTTAACAAAAATCTGCAAAATATCAATAATAATGGAAACTGTTCAGAGGAAAAGAAAAAAATTAGCAGTTTTGTGGGTAGGAATAAAAGAAGAATACTGAGCATATTTAATCAACCTTGAAAAAAAATTGCTTTTATTCTTTTTGATGAAGATTGTTCTTATTGTGTAATTCTAAAAGTAAAATAATACCAAAAATTTGGCTTTTAATCACTGAAGTTCTTCCAATTATTATTCATTATTAGAAAATAAAAAGAATATAAAAGTTAGTTTCCGATTTGAAGAAAAGACTCTCAAACACAAATTACAATTTTCCTACAACATGTGATGACAAGAAAATGGCATCTATGCATAAATTTTACAATGTTTATATTATGACACAATGAAAGCAAAGATAATCCTAAAGTATTTTCCTTTGAGAAAACACCATGAACATCAACAATAGTAACAGCTAAATAAGAATATAATTTAGGAGTTCATTTTCTTTTAAAATATTATGTTCTTTGAATCAAAATTATTCAACGTCAAAGACATTTAGTGGGCAAATGATATGTATTGTGGGTACACATTATCTTATATTCATAAAGCCATAAAAGTTTTAATGCAGTGTCTAGTTTAGAGATTGTTTCAGAAGAGATTCTGGCTTGTGAGTATGAAAAAATGAAGTGTGTCAAAAACTTGCTAAATGGAGTTTCAAATTTCTTTCATATTACTGCCTCCCAGGCAGTCACAACATTTTGACATAATGGAATACTTTTCATTGTAGTAACCAGGTTATCATTTAAAGCATAACCTACAGAGAAATGCTATATGTGATAATCCAGTCTTTTGCATTAGCTAATGTTGCCAAATATAACAGTGGTAGTTTAATAAAGAATGTCATACAGAAAGTTTGGAAAGTGAATCTAAATAATCTTTCTCTCCTACAAGCAGAAGATTTAAAGACTATTTTTAACACAGTAAAAATAACATTTTACCTCATCACTTTATCTTAAGAGAAACACTCACGGAAAGAACTTCAATTTTTTTTTTTTAATGTGGCTGGAGAGAAGACATTTTATTCAAATTGTTTTAATTATAGGCATAATGGAACTTGACTTTTAATATGACTGTATAAGAATTGACCATCAAAATCAATCGTAATTATATTATTTATATCTCCTGGTGACTCAGAGGATAAAGAATCTGCCTGCAGTACAGGAGACCCTGGTTTGATCCCTGGGTCAGGAAAATCCCCTGGAGAAGGGAATGGCAACCCACTCCAGTATTCTTGGTTGGAGAATTCCACGGACAGAGGAGTCTGGTGGGCTACAGTCCATGGGGTTGCAAAGAGTCAGACATGACTGAGCGACTAACACTTCATATTGTATTTTACTATTATTTAAAATATTATCTTTTTTTAAAAAATGGAAAGTGTCCATTAATCAGCTAATCCAATAACACTTATTTACCTATAAGAAAGTCAATAAACTGATGTTACTTTTATGACACAGAGCCAATTAGTGGTAAAGGATGACTAGAAACATACCTCTTAACTGCTACTTGCAAAAATGAGATTAGGTGATTTTAGAGCTGAATATGATGTGTAAAGCATAGTGAGTAGGCAACATGAGGATAGATCTGAAAATCACCTGAAACACATAAATATCTCCAACACTCTGTAACCTAACAGATTGTGATAGACAAATAGCACATGCCTCAACTCACAAAAGAAAAGAAAAAGGCATCCACATTCTACCCTTGAAAGAACCTGTCAATATGTCATATTACAAGACAAAAGAAGAATTAAGATTTCAGATAAAATTAAGGTTGCTAATAAGTTAACTTTAAAATAGGTTGATAACCTTGGATTATCTGAATGGGCCCAATGTAATGATAAGGGTCCTTAAAATACGAGGTATAAGAAATAGAATTAGAAAGATGCTGGTGTGATAAGAACCCAACTCAATTTTCAGAATCAGGAAAAAGCAAGTAAGCATTCTTCTCAGGAGCCTCTGGGAAGGAACTCAGTCAGCCCTGCCCACATATTAGTTTTAGCCCAGTGGGACCCATTTTAGACTTCTGACCTCCAAACTGTAAGAAAATGAATCTGTGATATGATAGCCTCTAAGTTGCTATAATTTATTACACCATCAATGGGAATTAAAAAAAAAAAGTTTGAATTACAAATAGTTGGTATTTCCCTTGCTGAAGTAATTGGCAGAAAAATAAAAGCAGAAAACACACAACAGAGTCTTGAAAGTAAATTGTCTTTTGATATTTTCAGTTTGAAATAAAAAAGGCAAATGCAGACTTCCAGTGGAAAAGATGTTTTGTTGTTGTTATTGTTGTTCAGTTGCTCAGTCGTGTCTGACTCTTTGCAACCCCATGGACTGCAGCATGCCAGGCTTCCCTATCCATCACCAGCTCTCGGAACTTGCTCAAACTCAAGCCCATCGAGTGGGTGATAATATCCAAACATCTCATCCTCTGTCGCCCCCTTTCCCTGCTGCCTTCAATTTTTCCCAACATCAGGGCCTTTTCCAATGTTAGCTGTTCACATCAGGTAGCCAAAATATTGGCGCTTCAGCCTCAGCATCAGTCCTTCCAATTCAGGTTTGATTTCCTTTAGGATTGATTGGTTTGATCACCTGACTGTGCAAGGTATTCTTAAGAGTCTTCTCCAAAACCACAGTTTAAAAGCATCAATTCTTCTATGCCCAGCCTTCTTTATTGCCCAAATCTCCCATTCATACATGACTACTGGAAACAAGAGAGTTTTGACTATTCAGACCTTTGTCAGCAAAGTAATGTCTCTGCTTTTTAATATGCTATCTAGGTTTGTCATAGCTTTAATTCCAAGAAGCAAGAGCCTTTTAATTTCATGGATGCAGTCACAATCTGCAGTGATTTTGTAGCCCAATAAAATAAAATCATAAAATCTGTCACTATTTCCACTTTTCCCCTATCTATTTGCCATGAAGTGATGACACCAGATGCTGTAATTTTAGTTTTTTGAATGTTAAGTTTTAAACTAGCTTTTTCATTCTCCTCTTTCACCTTCATCAAGAGGCTCTTTAGTTCCTCTTTTCTTTCTGCCATAAGGGTGATGTCATCTGCATATCTGAGGTTATTGATACTTCTCCCGGCAATCTTGATTCCAGCTTGTGATTTATCCAGTCTGGCATTTCAAATGATGTACTCTTCATATTGTTAAATAACCAGGGTGACAATATACAGCCTTATCATACCCCTTTCCCAATTTTGAACTAGTCTGTTCATTGTCTGTTTCTAACTGTTGCTTCTTTACCCACATACAAGTTTCTCAGGAGACAGGTAAAGTGGGCTGGTGTTCCCATCTTTTTAAGAATTTTCCATAGCTTGCTATGATAAACTATGGAACTATTTTCCATAGTTTGTAGTATCCCACACAGTCAAATGCTTTAGGGTATCAGGGAAGAGAAAGGAGATGTTTTTCTAGAATTCTCTTGCTTTTTCTCTGATCTAGTGGATGTTGACAATTTGATCTCTGATTCCTCTGCCTTTTCTAAATCCAACTTGTACATCTGGAAGTTCTTGGTTCACACACTATTAGAGCCTCACTTGGAGAATTTTGAGCATTACTCTGCTAGTGTGTGAGATGACTGTGTGGTAGTTTGGGCATTCTTTGGCACTGCCTTTCTTAGGGATTGGAATGAAAACTGATCTTTTCCAGTCCTGTGGCCACTGCTGAGTTTTCCAAATTTGCTGGCATATTGAGTACAGCACTTTCACAACATCATCTTTTATGATTTGAAATAGCTCAGCTGGAATTCCATCACCTTCACAAGCTTTATTCATGGTAATGCTTGCTTAAGACCCACTTGACTTCACCCTTCAGGATGTCTGGCTCTAGGTGAGTTATCACACCACTGTGGTTAGGTAATTCATTAAGACCTTTTTAGTACAGCTTTAGAAAAAGAAGTTTAAATGGATATTAAACTCAGACACTGGTTTTAGAAGTAAAATCCAGGTACTATGCCCCTGAATATTTAGGTGGAAGTAATTACTGAGGTCCCAAAATAGTAGTTCTTTAAAGGAAAGAGGAAAAAAGCAGGGGAATCAGGTCATCTGATTATAGTAGACCTGGAGCCTGAGACAGCTATCTGTGTCTCTATCAACTGTATCTCTATATCTGTCTATCCATCTATCTATTTATCATCTCTGCGTATACCAATGTATCTATCTATGGGCTATATGTTAATATTAGAGCATGTTCTATTTCCAACTAAAAACATCATGGTAATGCTTCAAATAAATTTTCTCTGTAAAATTTTACTTCTAAAATGAAACCATGCTGTTTATTTATGAAGTATTATTTTTTAAAACTTGTGCTTAATTTAGAAGTACATTTTTACCTGTAAAATGCCTAATCTGAACACCACTGTGTCCTTAGGATCAGAAACAAAAAGTTTATCAAGAGTTTTTCTAGACTTTTAGCATGGATATTGCTTTAGTGAGATTTATATAATTTTGTAGTAATCAACATAATATGAAAACCTGAGTTATAAGCATTTTCCTAATTTCTTTGGATGTACTAGAATATCCAAGAATCTATGTTCCTGGAAGCTTCCTCCCTAGACACTATTTGTATTGTTTAATTTTGATATTTTAATGTACCTAAATAATGAATCTTTTCTTAGACTTTCACCAGAAGAAATGTTTTCTCAAGAACCAGTTAAAAACACATTATATCTACTGCATTATATTTATTATCAATCCATCAACTTGGAGATTACTCTAAGTCCACAATTAATATCTGCTTAGAATAGCAAGATTTCAAGCTGAATAGGTATATAAGTAATTTGTCCAAATTTATATTTATAAATGATAATTACAAGGAACTAATAAAAATAAAATATATTTTTGTTGAGGGCTGGGTGGGTAAATGGGTGAACGGGGTCAAAAGTTACATACTTTCAGTTATAAAAGTTATAATATATATAGATATTGAAACATGCATCTGAAAAATATAATGTCATTCCAATTATACACAATAAAAATACGTAAAATAACATTATTTGTTCAACATGTCCTATGAAATACATTCTCAACTAATAAGACCTGTATATTAACAGTGATAACCAAAGCAAATTTTAATAAAACCATCCCTCCCTTAAAAACATTAATCTCTAGGATTAATGGGTATTATTCCACCAACATTGTATTTTTCAATCTAAGAATTGATACTGATAAATCTAGTCTTATCTTTTTGAGGCTTGAAACCTAAAATCAAACTAAAATCAAGCAAAATAACTTTTAAACATATCAAGGCATGTTCTCTAGCTAGATCAATCTATTGAAATACAGAGAATTAAATTATATTTAAAATTAGTTTTCAAAGAGTGAAGATTTTGGAGTGCGTGGTTCAGTGAGCAGTTCTTTCACATTGAACACAAAGTGTATGCGAGTGAGAAATTATAATACAGAAGATTTTCAGTTGTGTGACAGAGGTGGAATCAATGATGGTTGAAAGGATATTAAATTTTGCCATTGTACTGAGGGGAAAAAAAAAGCATGGAGAATGAGATTATATTTTCTTAGTATAACAAAATGTATAAAATCATAGTGTTTGATATGTTCCCTGCAAACTAACCTCCATTTGAAATACAGCAAAAGCCTTTCTTGACTTTAAGACCTTCAAAATTGTGCTCACCATTGATTTTACCATTGTGTCAAACAGGACTTAAAAAACCAATCGCATCCATTTCCTGTGAAAACTAAATGATCAAGTAAAATTAAATAAATAAATCTGTCTCATTATCCAACATATAATGAACATTCATTAGTTTTTACATAATAAGATGGCAACTTTTAAAATGCATTTATATTCACTTATCTTGTATATGTATGCACCATATGTATGTAATAAATCAGCATTTAATTTAGTGAAATATATTTTATCAATAACATTAGCTTATTGAAGCATTGTAAGGGAATTCCAGAAAAACATCTACTTCTGCTTCATTGACTACGCTAAAGTCTTTGACTGTGTGGATCACAACAACCTGTGCCTGCTCAGTTGCTGTCATGTCTGACTCTTTGGGAGCCCATGGACCGTAGCCCACCAAAGTCCTCTGTCATGGAATTTTCCAGGCAAGTATTCTGGAGTGTGTTGCCATTTTCTATTCCAGGGGGTCTTCCCAACCCAGGGGTCAAACTGCTATCTCTTGCATCTCCTGCATTGGTAGGTGGATTCTTTAACACTGTGCCACCTGGGAAGCCAACAACAAACTGTGGAAAATACTTAAAGAGATGGGACTACCAGGCCACCTTATCTGCCTCTGGAAAAACCTATAACAGGTCAAGATGCAACAGTTAGAACCAAATATGGAACAATGGACTGCTTCAAAACTGGGAAAGAAGTGCATCAAGGCTGTATTTTGTCACCCTGCTTATTTAACTTAAATACAGATAGAGAGTACATCATGTGAAATGCCAGGCTGGATGAGTCTCAAGATGGAATCAAGATTGCTGGCAGAAATATCAACAACTTCAGTTGTGCCAATGATATAATTCTAACGGCAGAAAGAGACGAGAAACAAGACTCTCTTGATGAGGGTGAAAGAGGACAGTGAAAAAGCTGGCTTAAAACTCATCATTGAAAAAACTAAGATCCTGGCATCCAGTCCCATCACTTCATGACAAATAAATGGGGGAAAAGTGGAAACAGTGACAGACTTTATTTTCTGAGGCTCCAAAAACACTGCAGACTGTGGCTGCATCCTTGAAATTAAGACTCTTGCTCCTTAGAAGGAAAGCTATGAAAAAACTTAGCATATTAAAAAGCAGAGACATCACTATGCTGACAAAGGTCTGCATAGTCAAACTAAGATTTTTCCAGTAGTCACGTATGGATGTGAGAGTTGGCTGAGTGCCAAAGAACTGATGCTTTTGAATTGTGGTGCTCAAGAAGACTCTTGAGAGTACTTGGACTGCAAGGAAAACAAACCAGTCAGTCCTAAAGGAAATCAACCCTGAATTTCCACTAGAAAGACTGATGCTGAGGCTTAAGCTCCAGTACCCAGCTGCCTGATGTGAAGAACTAACTCACTGGAAAAGACTCTGATGCTGGGAAAGATTGAGGGCAGCAGGAAAAGGTTGGGGGGTGGGGGTGTGTAAGATGAGATGGTTGGATAGCACCACTGACTCAATCGACATGAATTTGAGAGAACTCCAGGAGATAGTGAAAGACACGGAAGCCTGATGCTCTGACATTCATGGGGTCACAAAGAGTCAGACACAACAACAAGATTACACAGGTTTTTATAAAAATTATAAAGGTACATATCTTAAAAATCTGCTCCTTTTGTGCAAAGCATTGAGTTCAATTATCAGGAATATTACCTGCCTGTTTTCACAAAAGCAAACAGTGTTTAACCAATTCCATTATGTATTATCTCATTGGAGCTCTGAAAAAGATAGGTTCTTCCTATCACAGAGATAGGGTCTGATTATTATTTAGAGTACACATTTTGAATGGGGTATGGGGTTAGCAGAGAGACATTGAAACTTCACTGACCAGTCAAATCTCAAATTGGTAAGAACAGCTAGTGACGTAGACAAACGCCAATATAGCAAATGGTGATGAAAAGTTCAGACTTATGGGGCCAGATTAAGACAATCCACAATTGTCATCAAGAGGGACAGCAGAAAAGAAGCAGAGACATAAAAGTATGTCGACTTTAATTACTCCTTTTATACATTAAAGTGAAAGTGCAAGTCACTGCGCATGTCCAACTCTTTTCAACTCCGTGGACCATAGCCTCTATCCATGGAATTCTTCATGCAAGAATACTGGAGTGGGTTGCCATTCCCTTCTCCAGGGGATCTTCCCTACCCAGATCTCCTGCACTGCGGGGAGATTCCTACTGTCTGAGCCGCCAGAGAAGCCCCTAGGTGATAACTAACTTGTTATAAATTTCCTGTAGAATCCATCTTATTTTGTGAGTTATTTTCAAAATTAGTTTGGTTGAGTCAGGTTGAATTTCCTTTGAGGGGTTAAATGACCTGCACTTAATAGCACCACCATCTTATGGCAATCACCTAGAATTACACTTCAGAGCCTTTGCTATCAAATTCTTCCTGGTTATACCCAGATGGCAGCCAGAAAGGAGGAACTGACAAACTATTAATTAAAGCAGGATAGACAAGAGTTTTTCCAGTGAGTAATATTGCATACACATGAAGAATGCATTTTTTTGAAATATGTTAGAGATATGATTTCTTTCTTACATGAAGATACAGTAGTGTAATATATCACTGAAAGTGGGCAATTATCTATGAAAAGTCAGTAGGCAAAGAGGAGGTTATCCAAAAACTAGACTAAACCACAGAATCACTTTTATACAGATATGGACTGTGGCTATCAATTATTCATTATTGTTTTGGACTGCTTATTTTTAAAACTAATTTTAGCTAATTATGCTCCACTGAATTGTAATTCTACTGAAGAAGAGGACTTTTTTTGTTTTTTTCTATTCCATGCAGTGCCTTGGATATTCTTAGATTCCAAATATTGTCCATCATTTTTCAGTTGCTAAGTTGTGTCCTACTCTTTCCACCCCACGGACTGCAGCATACTAGACTTCCACGTCCTTCACCATCTCCCAGAGTTTTCTGAAATTCATGTCCTTTGAGTCAATGATGCTCTCTAACCATATCATCCATTACTATCCTCTTCTCCTTTTGCCTTCAGTCTTTCCCTGCATCAGGGTTTTTTTTTTTTTTTCCAATAAATCAGATCTTCGCATCAGATGGCCAACGTATTGGAGCTTCAGCTTCAACATCAGTCCTTCTGATGAATATTCAGGATTGATTTCCTTTAGGATGGACTGACTGGATCTTCTTGCAATCCAAGGGACTCTCCAGATTCCAAATATGCCTATTGGTAAATATCTATATATTCTTTACCAATATAAACATTGTTGGATGCAATTAAAGAAAAATCATTAGAGAAACACATGACTTTATAATTTGGTGTCATGATAGAGTTTTTCTTTCTGGCTCAATGAAACTGGCAAACTGTGTATATTTATGTGGTCAGTTTTTTCTTGCATTATATATTAGCTATTTCAAACTGTCTCCACGCAACAAATGTGTAACCTCATCAGAGATCTTAAGTCTCCTACAGTTGTCTTTCTAGTAATCTCTCTCTTAATTGGCTTCTTCTCTGTAATAAATATGCTCAACTCTCTCTTATCTCAAAATTTTAAACTTTCTATCATCCTGTTCCCTCCAACAAATAAAGCTGCTTTTATCTCCCTGAGACTTCTTGGAGATTTTCTCCATTCTGTGACTGCTGTTTTTTTTTTTTTTTTCCTTTACACATACTCTCTTCAATCCAGGACATTTTCACATTACTCTCTTCAGATGACCAAAGTCGATTCTAAGATCTTAAATACCTGTCCTGCAGATAAACCTAGTGGACCTAGTCAGTCCAGTTATTTTCTGGCAAGACTTATTTTAACTTTTCTTGAAACCATGGTCTGATGTTTTTTCCCTGCATCTTTGGCTTCATGTTCTATTTACGCTTTACTTTGTATTATGCAATACATAAGTTTAACTAGGAAAAGTTTTATTTTAATCCCAGTTTAAGTTTTCTTCATAAAATAAACTAACAATTACCTAATATTATTGAAAACAAAATAACCAGGGTGTGAGAGGATGTGACCAAATCATGTCTTGGTTGTTGTGATATAAAGAGAGAGAATAAAATAAAAACAGAACAATTTCCACCTTTGATGACAAGTCCCACTCCAGAAACTTGAATGTTTCTACTAATATTTTGAACAAATACATAATTATCATCTCTGCCATTTCTAGTCAGCATGTGTTTGGGTGGAAATTTAGTTATTTCTCAGTGAAGTCAGTTGTCTGTCATCCACTGTGAGCATGCTGACAGCATTAAAGAAATATTTACACTTTGAGCTCCTTTTAAACACTTGAAAGGCCATAGATGTCTCTTGATATGGTGGCACATTCTCTGCCAGGAGAAAAAAACTGGGTTAAAAATAAGAAAGGAAATCTCAGCATTCTCTGCACAGATGGAACACTCTTGATGCTAGTTTTGCTCCTTTGCTGAAGAAAGACGCTCCAAACATAATTCATTCATCCCACATCTAAGACATCATCAATGCTCCCCAAAGAAGTCTCATCTTCTGTTATGAAAACTATCACCTATAACAGAAAAATAACATTTAATTTTTTTAAAATAATGGATTAGATTTCATATTCTATACAAGAGAAATGTGATTTTAGAGATAATAAATCTTTCAGTGCTTGATAATAAATCTTCAGAACTTGAACTTGAGATAGGATGATCAATTATTAACGTTTCAAATTAAGTTTCTTTGAGCAAGGGAAAATTGAAACTCAAATTTAGTATAATTAGAAAATTGGTTGACTGGAGAGGAGTATGTGTATTTTTAGAAAGTTCGATATGGTGATTTCTTTTGTTTATTCAAGGGCCTCAAACTCATTAACAGAATATTGTCTAAAAATGAGTTTGTTACTAGCTAACAAACTGTTAGTCACTCAGTCGTGTCCAACTCTTTGCAACTGCATGGACTATAGCCCACCAGGCTACTCTGTCCACGGAACTCTCCAGGCAAGAACACTGGAATGGGTTGCCATTTCCTTCTCCAAGCAAACTGTAAGTAAAAAGCAAATATGAATGAACACATGAATTTTCCAGTGCTACAGGATGCATCCCTGCATACTTGGGTTGAGAATAATAAGCTTTGTCTGTTTTCCACAAAATAAATCCATAATCAGTAGAAAAATTCAAGAAACTCTTTTAAGAGTTCTTAGAGAAATTTAACAATAAATAAGCATATTGTTAATAGTTTCCATGCTGACACAAAAAGCATAAAAAATGTCAGCCCATCCTAAATATAGCCTGAATGAATCACAAACAAAGAAAGAGATGCAACTTCAATTTAATTCAAATGGTCTCAGAGAATTACGATTTTGTTTTTCAATTTAAATCTGGTCTACTGGATTGCAAGGGAATATCTTGAATGTTGTATATTCTTAGTGCTATCAGAATATGTAAGATAAATTGATTGGTTCAAAAGATAATATACACTTTGCTACATCAGTGACCTCTCAGGAATGTTGACACCATATTAAGTCTAAACAACAATAGCCTTCATTTTGAGATGAAAGCTAGGTAGAATTAAATATGCTTTTTATGTTCCCTATTTAGATTTATTTTTATAGCTCATATACTGGCCCTTAGTAGAAATGAATAAATAATACATATGAAAGTAAAAGAAATAAACTGCTATTTTAACATGTACACTTTTTATGTACATTTTTCTGGATAAGAAGCTTTAATATTTTTAGATTCCAGAGCAATCAATCTTCTAGCTATGGTTAAATCCTGTTACTTAAAAAGATGTTCTTTTCTAAAATTTTTCCTCCTATTTTTTAAGTTTTTGTTTCTTGGATCAACTCTCTTAGCTTCTGTTGCAAAATTTCATTCATGCCATTATTTCCCCCACGAAGCCTTCTGGAGATCCCATGTGCTGCCACTGTATCTCTGTGTTTAATGCCATGAAAAACTCGTCACCCACATTGAATTGCCTTTTTATTTGCCTTCACTATATGCCAGACTGTATGGTCTGTGAAGTGAGGGACTATCTCTTTAACATTCACACGTAGGAGACAGAACCTAACAGGGCATTTGCCATAAACTGGATGGTAAGTATCTATGGATGACTGCATTTGAGTTGAGGTTTCTCAGTACTTTCTACTGGAAGAGGTAATTTTTACTGTTTGAATTATATCCCTCTACTGAGAACTTGCCAGGTGGCACTGAGGGATGGGATGGGGAGGGCAGTGGGAGGGGGGGTCAGGATGGGGTCACATGGACACATGGACACATGGCTGATTCATGTGAATGTATGGCAAAAACCACTACAATATTGTAATTAGCTTCCAATTAAAATTAATTAATTAAAAAAAAAAAAAAAAAAACCTACCAATGCAGAAGACAGGAGACACCTATTAGATCCCTGGGTCAGGAAGATCCCCTGGAGGAGGGCTTGGCAACCAGCTCCAGTATTCTTGCCTAGAGAATTCCATGGTCAGAGGAGCCTGGCAGGCTACAGTCTCTACGGTCACAAAGAGATGGACACGACTGAAACGACTTGGCATAGCACCCCAGTGAGAACCTAAGCATCCTGTGGCAATGACTTAAGTGTTTTCTTCAGAAAATTAAAGAAAGGGAAAATCATAAGCCAACTGATAGCTGCCTTTTCCTTCAGAAAATTCTCAGACTAAACTTCTCTGGGAAAAGTGCTTACTTAGCTGACAAACCACTTGCCATCTAAGCCTGGTTTCAGGACTTTGGCCTCATGGGGTATACTGATCATAAACTATTGTACCCTAAATTTCATAAAACTTGCCCAAGCCCACCTACTTCCCCTCTTTGAAAGATCCACCTCAAACCACTGGAATTCAGACCACCTAACCGAATAATCCACTTTTCCAGTTTCTGTCTTTTGAGAAAATGACAAAATTATATTTTCTCCTATGACAGTAGGTATAATTAACTCAGTTTTGCTTAGATCAAAAAATTGTTCCATTAGTCATTGTGGGAGTCCTTATGGGGAATCAGCAGTCCACACTTTCAAAATTTTTAAATTCCTGTGAGAAAATTCCTTGTCTTACATTTTGTTGTATTTCATTCTTTTAGTTGTACCTTTGTGATATACAGTGACATATATGCTACTATATAAAAATCATGGACAAATAAACTGATTACCTAAATTGTCTAATTGCTTCTAACACAAAGTAGATAATGCACCGATTATTTAAACAGTTAATAATGCATCTTAATAAAAGCACTGTGTATTTCTGAGAGATTTGTAGCAGTGCATTGGTATGTTCTTGAATAGTTATGTTCCTGAATTTTTTGGATAGAAAATTGTTTTGTTCTTGTCTTGTTTTGTTCTTTTGTCTATGAGTAAGAGCATTAAAAAACACCAGGTATGATTTGGTTAACTTCATCCAGGAGTCTCCCTAAAATCTCATACCAGATATACCTAGGATTCATACATGAGTGGCTTTACAACTTCTCTTTATGCTCTAGTGAAAGATAATCATGCACCATATATACTGTGTTTCTGGCAGGTACAAATAGCTCTAGTAACATTTACTGGGGAAAAGTACAGATATGTTCTTTGGAGATAATTCTCTGTGGGTGTATGTGTCCATCTCTGTCTCGCTCAGCTTATAGTATTTAACTCAATTGTAGAAAGGAGGTTAATAAAAGAAGGATATTCACTTCTGATCCCACCTATTTTGTAAAGAATTGAAAAGTTTCCATTTTAGTTGTGGTTTTTTGGGGGTGGAAGGCAATAGTCACAGCATCAAAGGAAAAAGAGCAAACAGAACAGGAAAATGATATAAGTCCAACAGGAATGCACTGATTTATGACGTTTTTGAGAACTTCCTGGTCTGAGGCCACATGGGAGGGCCCTGTTCCCCCTCATCTGCAAATACCCCATGTATATTAATGGTCTCATTTCAGAGTTTTGGCCTGAGGTGTGCTGTCTATCTCTGGTGTCAAAATAAGGATGAATTCTCTAATGACAGAAACCCTACTTGACTTTTTTGGTTGGGAATGACTGCGGAAGTCACTCTCTTACAGAATTTCTGAAAGGAAAAGAGTATGATTTCTTTAAAGCAATGAAAAAAGAGTCAAAATCAATGCAGAGGAATTGGAGCTATGAATAGGATCTGATTCAGTAAACTGACTTCATGAGAACCATCCTAATTGGAGCTTGAAGGCTAATACATGTAATTGCTCTAAAACAGTCAAGCCAGAGACAGCTCTAAATACTGGGCCTTTTCCCTTGCATCTTTCATGCTGCTTCTGGTTGATTTAGTCCTGACCTGCTTGGTCCTTCCTGTCAAAAACCTACCCTTTTGACAATCATCTGATCTCTTCTATGTAGGGTCTAATTTTGATTTGCAGAAGGAACTGCTAACATCCTTGATTTAGATTTGCAGCCCATCTGTTCTATATGAGTTCTAAACTTGGCTAAAATTTTCTGATTCCATTAAGGAATATTTTGTAGTGTGTGCATTAGCTGCTCAGTCATGTCCGACTCTTGCGGCCCTGTGGACTGTAACCCCCTAGGCTCCTAGGTCCATAGAATTCTCCAGGCAGAAATACTGGAAGGAGTAGCCTTTCCCTTCTCCAGGGGATCTTCCCAAGCCAGGGATCAAACCCAGGTCTCCTGCATTGCAGGTGGGTTCTTTACCATCTGAATCACCAAGGGCCATTTTATAGTGTATGATAGCAAAAGAATAAAGATCACAGCTTTTAATGATACATTATCATCTATGACCATACAGCTCAAAAATGAAACATGAAAATCAGCAGACATAAAACTTTTGGTAAATTTAAATTATGCATATACTATAGTGGTAAAGAGCCTGCCTGCCAATGCCAATGCAGGGGACGTAAGAGACACAGGTTCCATCTCTGGGTCGGGAAGATCCCTTGGAGAAGGAAATGGCAACACACTCCAATATTCTTGCCTTGAAAATCCCACGGACAGAGGAGCCTGGCAGGCTACAGTCCATAGGATGGCAAAGAGACAGGATTGAAACTACTTAGCACCAAGCCCCTCCCTGTTGAGTCTCCCTCCCCCCAGCCCATGCCACCCTTCAAGGAGACCGCAGAGCACCAGGCTGGGCTCATAGAGCAGCCTCCCACCATTTATCCATTCTGCACCAATAGTGTACATAAGTCAATGCCTCTCTCTCAGTCTGTCCTAGCCTCTCCTTCCCCCGCTGTGTCTACAAGCCCATTCTCTACGTCTGCATCTCCATGTCTTCCTAAATAGGTTCATCAGTACTATTTTTCTAGATTCCACATGCATGTAATAATATACGATATTTGTTTTTCTCTTTCTGGCTCACTCCACTCTGTATAATAGGCTCCATAATATATTCTTTATGTATTATTATTATAAAGCATAATATGCAATTATTATTACTTTTGAACGCTGAACAGAAAGATTTTTGCTATTGTTAGTCATATGCTAGAGTCTTTGATATGGGTTGTGTCTGGTTTTTAAGTGCAAAAGTGATTCAATAAAGTTCTCTGTAGAGCTCAGACATTATACTTATTCAGATCTGCTGCAATTTCTATGCTTCGCTGTTGGTATTATCTAATTTTCTTCAGATTTGGAAAAATGAAACATGAATATTAAAGTTGTCAGTTGTGATCAGGGCCATTAATGGATGGAATTATGTTATCATGGTGTCTAGGAAGGGAAACAAATCCAAAATCCCAGAAATCATCAACAGGGATGAGAATTTCATATAAAGAGAATAAAATCCTCAGGATCTATGCTGTAGGTAATGCTGACACCGGAAACTCCCATGTAAACATGAAAGGAAGTCAGGATCTGAGGAACCTGAGCTTTTCTAGAGCAGAGGTGTCCTTTCGTTGTTCAGTCCCTGAGCTGTGTCCAACTCTTTGTGACGCCATGGACTGAATCATACCAGGCTTCCCTGTCCTGTCCTATCTCCTGGAGTTTGCTCAAACTCATGTCCATTGAGTCAGTGATACTAGAAATGTCTTTAAAGCACCTTAATTTACACCCTGTGAGCCCTTCCTCTTGGGCTCACTTTGAAAATATTGGTTACAGTGCTAGGAGCACTGGAATAAGGGGACAGACACAAGGGATTCTTAAAAAAAACATTTCCAAAGATGTTTTTCTTCAATATCTTTCTAAGTCAAAATCTGCTTCTGTATCAAAAGTCCAAAAAGTAACATACAACCTGAAATTACTATGGTTTAATAAAGTAAATTTCAAAGGGGAAAAAAAAGCAGTAAAATTGGTTAACTAAGCTTATGGAATGAAGTAAAAATAATCATTAAATTTTATGAAGTAGATTTTATGAAACTCAGGATAAAATTTTTACTAAAATTTTCTATTTAAACAAATGTTTTTCCTAGAAAGGCAGGAAAGTGGAAGAGGATGGTGACTAGACATTAGTTTTCTACTCCAGGAGAGACTTCATTATTCATCAGTCATTCACACAGGTTTAGGAATATTTGTAGACATGGACAGTTAAATTACAGAATTTTGTTTCTTTAACTTTGCAAGTTTCATCCATGCTTAGGGATAGTGTAAATAAGCAGATTTAATTATTAATTCAATGCCTGCTTCTATATTTCCAGATAAATATAATTCTTATCTTTTAAACTTAGCTCACAAATGTAGAGATGAACTATAGGCTTCTGTTAAGACTTTATAATACTAATTTCTTACAAAAAATGTATTAATTAATAAGAGATAGTGAAGGACAGAAAAGGGCGTGGTAGGAGGTAGGGGGCAGAAGAATGAAAATAGCAGCTTGTTAGTACCATATGTGTTCATGCTCAGCTTTGTGACCCCATGGACTGAAGTCCACCAGGCTCCACTGTCTGTGGAATTTCCCAGGCAAGAACACTGGGGGTGGGTTTCCATTTCCTACTCCAGGGGTTCTTCCCAACCCAGGATCAAATCCATGTCTCCTGTGTTGGCAGGCAGGTTCTTTACCACTGAGCCCCCAGGGAAGCCGCAGTTAGTACTATGTGTGTGCTTAGTCGCTCAGTAGTGTCCAACTCTTTGTGACCCCAGGACTGTAGCCCGGCAGGCTCCTTTGACCATGGGGATTCTCCAGGCAAGAATACAGGAGAAGGTTTACCATGCCCTCCTCCAGGGGATCATCCCAACCCAGGGATCGAACCAGGGTCTCCCATACTGTAGGCAATTTTTTTACCAGCTGAACTACCAGGGAAACCCCATGATAGTACTATACACTTAAGGAAATTTTAAAATGTAAAACCATAAAATGTTTTTGTATGTTAAATTTTTTTTTTACTGACTGACAGAGAAGTTTGTTAGGCTATTGCATAGCATACCATGTCCTAGGTTTTGTTTTTTGTTCTCCTATTGTTAATGTATTACTTTAAAATTAGTTGCACAGTAGTGTCTGACTCTGCATTCCCATGTACTGTAACCTGCCAGGCTCCTCTGTCCTTCGAATTCTTCAGACAAGAGTACTGGAGTGGGTTGGTTGCCATCTCCTTCTCCAGGGGAGCTTCGGCATTGCAGGCAGATTCTTTACCAACTGAGCTTTGAAGTGAAGTGAAGTGAAGTGAATGAAGTGAAGTGAAAGTCGCTCAGTCGTGTCCGACTCTTTGCGACCCCTGGACTATATACAGTCCATAGAATTCTCCAGCCTTTTCCTTCTCCAGGGGATCTTCCAACCCAGGGGGTCGAACCCAAGTCTCCCGCTTTGCGGGCGGATTCTTTACCGGCTGAGCCACAAGGGAAGCCCAAGAATACTGGCGTGGTTAGCCTCTCGCTTCTCCAGGAGATTTTCCCAACCCAGGAATTGAACCGGGGTCTCCTGAATTGCAGGCAGATTCTTTACCAACTGAGCTGTCAGGGACGCCCAACTGACCTTCAAGGAAGTAAATTGGATGTGTACTTTTAAATATAGATCATTTTAATGGGCTTGATATATCACACTGCTGGGACTGGGACTGGGATGCTACTTTGAGGCAAACACATCACACTATCAAGGTATAATTGTCACAGCTAATGAATAATATTGATCCATTATTATTAATTAAAGTCCATACAGTATTAAGATTTCCTTTGTTTTTACTTCATTTCCTTTTCCTGTCCCAGAATTCAACAATAATACAACATCATCATGTTACTTTCCAAAACTTATTTTTGTAAATCTTAAATATAGAGTATAGCAAAATGCATTGCACACTGGGCCTGCTAAAATACTGAAACAAAACAACCATGTTACACAAGTGGAAAATGGATTATTAAAGTTCTAATGCATCAGGACACATAAATAATGCATGACATATCTTCAAAATTACATTGGAAATGCTATGTATGGAGCACTATTGAGATTAAAATTGAAAAAGAATATAATATACTTTCAAAATTCCAAAAGCAACATATTTCTAACTTTAGATAAAATGGTTGTTACCCTCAAAATAATATTTTTTCAATTTTATAAGAGAAAATAATATTCTGTATTATACTTTGAATTGTGAGAAACACTAAAATTTCTTATTTTCAAAGAAGTGCCTCCAACTGAATTTTGAAGAAATTTTATTTGCTTAAAGGCAAGAGACTATATCAGTTGTTCTCAAGTTTTCTCAACAGTGGAAATAGGACTAAAACTAATTAATTCACATTTCTTAAATAATAATACAGGTTTTGCTTTTTGTTGATTATATCTTTTCTGTTAGTTACTAGTTCAGAACATAATTAGGTGCCAAATTGTTCTATGAGGTCCAGAAGCTTTAACTCATTTTATCCCCACAACAGGCCTGTATATAATACTATTATCACTATTTTAGAAATGAAAAAAAATAACAAAATTACATAGATTATTTTATCCCTAGAGACCTTGATCTTAATCATTAATTCTATTGTCTCACATTTAGGGAAAAGTCACAGTATCATATTTCTAACAGATGTACATTCAGTTTTGAGTACCCTTCACATCTGATAATGGAACAGTACATAGTATTAAGATCAGTCTAAAACATAGTATGTACCTGTGCACACATAAACACATGCTTCATTGTATGCTGCTACATAGATCCTGAGAATCCTATATTTGTGATAGATCACAGTAGCAAAAAGTTCTGTGTGTTTGAAGAGCATTACTTTGCTGAGAGTAAACTTTTCCATTTCAGTGTTGTCACTCATAATCGAGAATCAAAAGATATTTTGTCATCTCAAGATTCCCTGTACTAAAACTCCTATGAACTATATTTTATTATCCCTTAGGTTTCTGGTCAGATAATCATATATTTGAGAGGGGGTTGTGACATGACTTCACACATCCACCATCATAACACCAGACTAAAAGAAGTATTATAAGTTTTTTTTTTTTTTTAAGTTCTCTTAAGCTCATCTGATACCAAATTTAGAAAACCTAGTATTCTAGAAATGATATTTTTCCTTCCCTGAATCACTTATGCTAGTCATCTAACATAATGTAATGTAGTTTCAGAATGAAAGTGAAAGTGAAGTCACTCAGTCGTGTCCAACTCTTTGGGATCCCATGGACTGTACTATACTCGACTCCTCTGTCCATGGGATTCTCCAGGCAAGAGTACTGGAGTAGGTTGCATTTTCCTTCTCCAGGGGATCTTCCTGACCCAGGGATCGGACCCTGGTCTCCCACATTGCAGGCAGGCGCTTTACTGTCTGAACCACCAGAAAAGCCCAGTTTCAAAATGGTGTGTTGTAAACATCTAACCAACATGACATCCTTCTTTGCCTGTCATTCTATTAATTGCTTAGAGCGAAGAGTGCCTGCATTCAGGAGATTCACAATCCTGTGGGAAAGATAGATACGTTAGCATCTTTAATATGCATGAGTTGTCAAGTGTGACAATACTGAGGTCTCAACTCAGTCCCATTGAATCCGATTCTGGTCTTGACCTTATCCTTAGACCAGTGTTGGGAAAAACAAAACAATGCAATGCAAATATTCATGAAAAAATACTAGCCACACAAATAAGTAAAAATGATATTAATTTTAATAGTATATTTTACTTAATACATCTAAAGCATTGTCTACTCAACATGTAATCATTATAACAAAACAAAAAAACATTTTTTTGATAAAATTTATATTCTTGTTCTCATACTAAGATTTGCAAATTTCCTATTTTAGACTTGTAGCACATCTCTCTTGTGACTCACCACATTTCAAGGCTTCAACACATGTATGCACAGTAGCTAAGTTACTGGAGAGTGTGGCTCCACTCTTGCTACTTAAAGAGTGGATCTTGGACCAACAGTGTGAGCATCAGCTGGAAGTTTGAGAGGACTATAGAATCACAGCTCTGACCCTAAACCTAGTGAATATTAATAAGATCCCCAAGAGATTAAAATTCCTATTAAAGGTGAGAAATACCCTTGTGAAAGGGGGTATATAAGGAAGACCTCAGAGAATTGTTATTAGGGAAAGTTGATGAAAACTGCTCCAGACAATTGAACCTAAAAGCCTCACTCACTTTTCAGAGTTAATTTATTTTTCAGAGTTAATTCAAGGAGATGGATTCAAAATAATAACATCTAAGGAAAGAAGTGAATCAATTTAAGAAAGTCATCTCAGAGGTGTTTACAAGCAGCTTCCAAAGGTCTCTGATGATTTTGTGAAGCTGGCTTGAAATCCATCCCATAATGCTATCATCTGTATGTGTGAATATTTATTTTGTACTCTATATTTTTCAATCATTTTAGACTAATTTCTCTGATGAATATGTATTTATTGTTAAGACAATCATGTTTGTAAAAGAGATTATGTAACAGATAAACTCAATGTGCTGATTTAACTGTTATTCACATATTAGATTCAACAAATAATTCATGACTTCAGTGACACAGTTCTGAGAACAGCTGGAACTTGAGTAATCAATTATAGATGCATCTCCCCCAGGCACCTAAAAAATGGGAGTTTATTCCATAGTGCTAAGGAATTTTAGTCCTTCGCCTACTCTGCCATGTCAAATCACATCTTTACAAATGGTGACCAAATTCCCAGAGTTATGGCATGTTGCAGGCTTACATAAATCAGACAGTCTCACTTTTATCTGGGTGATTCTCTTGTGGCTACTTATCTAGTTAGAATAAGTTCAATTTTTTAAATGAAAAAGCTAATATAAATTTAAGGGATAATAATAATTTATTACTGTGTCTTGTCTTCTAGTATTTGTTAGATGGCTATGAAAATGAAATACTGAGAACATGGGCTTTTGTATCAGATAAGTCTGGGTTCAATTCCTATTCTTTTACTTGATAAGCTTGAGCAGCTTAAATAGCATCCCTAAGCTTCCTTATACTCATGGTTAAACTAGAAATGATCTATTTTACATACTTATTTAATAAACAAATTATTTTTAATACCTAGAAATGAAATAACACAATTTTTAAATTACTTATTTGGCTCCCTAGGGTCTTAGTTGTGGCATGGGGAGTCTTCCTTTTGTTATGCAAGATCTTATGCTTTGGCACTCAGGCTGTCTATCATGTTGCAAGGGCTCCAGAGCATGTGAGCTTCACTAGTTATGACACACAGGCTCACTAGTTGTGGCACGGGGCTTAGTTGCCCCATGACATGTGGGATCTTGGTTTCCTGACCAAGGATTGAGCCCATGTCCCCTGCATTGCAAGAATTCTTGACCACTGGAGCCCCAGGTAAGTTCCCAGGAATTAAACAATAAAAATTTCCATATAATAAGTGCTTGTTTGAGAAAGTGAAAGTGAAGGTCACTCAGTTGTGTCTGACTCTTTGCGACCCCATTGACTGTAGCCTTCCAGACTTCTCTGTCCATGGAATTTTCCAGGCCAGAATACTGGAGTGAATAGCAGTGCCCTTCTCCAGGGGATCAGTTCAGTTCAGTTCAGTCACTCAGTCGTGTCCGACTCTTTGCAACCCTATGAATCGCAGCACACCAGGCCTCCCTGTCCATCACAAACTCCCGGAGTTTACTCAAACACATGTCCTTCGAGTTGTGATGCCATCCAGCCATCTCATCCTCTGTCGTTCCCTTCTCCTCCTGCCCCCAATCCCTCCCAGCATCAGGGTCTTTTCCAATGAGTCAACTCTTCGCATGAAGTGGCCAAAGTATTGGAGTTTCAACTTCAGCATCAGTCCTTCCAATGAGCACTCAGGACTGATCTCCAGGGGATAGTAGTTTCTAAATCATATCAGATTTCACAAAATCAAATTATAAGAAAGAATGTCTCAGTTTGTTATCCATTACTCTTACCAGACAAGGTATGGCCTAAGCTTAAAGAGGGCCAGTGTTACTTTCTCTTTTGAACTTAACCCTAAACTAGACAATTTTGGGCAGCTCTTGAATAGTAGCAACATTATTATCATCAATATTAGCAGCAATACCCTACATTAAATGTGGGATACTCTGTCAAGAACTTTACAATAATTGTCTTATTTATATTTCACAAGAATTCCAAAAGTAAATATTGCTAATATCTTCAAAGAGGAGTTTTGGAAAGGTTAAATCACTTCTCCAAATCCACACTGTGTGAAAGGCCTGGACTAATAGTCCCAAAGTTAACTCAGCAACCTAAACACATGAAGTTAATGATTAGAAAGGTAACTATTTGTGTCACATGAGCACATTTCACAAGAAAGATAGGAATATAAAACACAACTACGTGCTCCGGAAAATTTCACACATTAATTTATCTAAAACAACAATCTGCACACCTAAGTTAGCACCTTATTTATCAATGTTACAGGCTGAATTCAGTCTCATTCTCGGTTGCTCAGTCATGCCCAACTCTTTGCAGCGACATGGACTGTAGTCCACCAAGCTCCTCTGTCCATCGGATTTCCCAGGCAAGAATGCTGGAGTGAGTTGCCGTTCCTCCTCCAGGGGATCTTCCCGACTCAGGGATAGAACCCCTGTCTCTTATGTCCCCTTCACTGGCAGGCAGATTCTTTACTACTGAACCACTCTGGAAATCCCATAGGCTGAACTGGTTCACCCATAATTCATGTGTTGAAGTCTCAATGCCTAATACGTTAGAATGTAACTATATTTGGCTATAAGGTCCTTAAAGAGGAATCAATTAAGGATAAATTAGTTAACTAATTAAGAGTAAATGAGTTTGTGAGGATGGATCATAATCTGATATGACTGATGTCCTTTTAAGAAGAGATTGGGGTACAGACACACCCAGAGGAAAGGCCACAGAAGTCCCAGTGAGAAGATGACCACTTGCGAACCAAGGAGAGAGATCTTAGAAAAAACATCTTGCCTACACCTTGATATTGTACTTCTAGCTTTCGCAATCTTGAGAAAATAGATTTCTGTGTAGGCCATTAGGTCTGTGGTCTTTTTTTATGGCAGCCCTAAAAGAGTGATTCAATCAGCAGTAGTTTACTTCCTGAGTTCCACTTGAAGACCCTTTCCTGACTATAAACAGATGTCCTAAACTGTAATGCCTAGAGTTTTGCTCAATTCCAATCAGCTCTTTAGCTTGAAACACTTTCCTCAGACTATTTGAACCCGGTACTCTCAAAATTCATAAATATCCGCTCCTAAGACTATACTAAAATGTAATCAACAGTCTATGGCTAAGACTACGGCAATGTTCTCTTTCGTCTGATGGAATGTGTTTGGTTAAATTGTTTTACTTCATTAGCAGATTGTCCAGTGATATTTGGGCTTTCCTGGTGGTACATTGTTAAAGAATTCACCTGCAATGCAGAGGACGCAGGAGGCACAAGCTCGGTCCCTGGGTCAGGAATATCCCCTAGAGAAGGAAATGGCAGCCCACTCCAGGTGTTCTTGCCTGGAAATCCCATGGTAGGTTACAGTCCATGAGGTCCCAAAAGAGTTGGACAGGACTTAATGCCTAAACAACAACTCGTGATATTTTGGGTGGTTGAGAAACACGTAAGTTTTGCCAAAATTCAAAATTACTTGTATTTATGGCTCAAAATCATCAATTTTGAAACTGCAGTCTCAACAGATGCCCCTTGACCTCCAGTTGATGGAATTCTTTGACAATGATGGTGGGATCAGTTTCATATTAGATGTGAATTCTGCATTCTCTTCCTTAAGATTCCAAATGCTAAATGATTTTTTTCTCCTAGAAAGTAATACTGCTTCTACTTATTTTGTGGTCCTTTGATCCACTTTGAAACTTTCATCTTTGGTGAAAACATGTTTTATTCACATGTTTGCTTGCTACTTTCTTCTAAGTTTATGAGAGTCTGTACGAAAATGATAAGCAAAGGGCCAAGAAGCCTGTCCTTGAAATTAGTTAAGAGATCTAATCACACATCACCTGAATGCACTTTCTTCCTTGCCTTTTTGTCCCTGAGAAATGCTTTACTCATTTCTGCCTCTCAGGAGTTGAGTATTGTTGGGATTTTGATTGGCAATGTCTAGTTAATTGATTAGTTTCCAGAGACATGGCACTGGATAAGCACCACTGATTGTGCAGTTCTAATAATGTGCTTGTATAAATCTCTGTTCCAGACACCTACTACTTGCATGTTTCTACACTGTAATTCTAATTTGTGAAGATATTTTTCTAAATGTTATAGTGTCCCCAAGGATGATTTAGAATTACAGTAGTTACTTTGAGGACCTTTTGTTATGAACAAAATTGTTCATGTGAGAGACATCTTAGAAATGAAAGAAAAAAAAAATCCAACTATTTAATTGTCTGTGTTAGGTGAGTAGAAATATGAAATTTCTTCAAAAGGAAATTCAGATTCCTTATTTCCTTGACTGAGACAAATAAAAAATGTAAAATCAAACAAACAACAACAACAACAAAAAACTAAAAACGATTCCTTCTTTATCTTAAATCCAAAAACAGCTTGCATGTAAGGGCCAATACACCACTGTTTCTCTTACCCCGGTGTATGCTTGTTCCTTTTGGCTATCGAAACACTTACAAAGCTTATTTGACTCTTGTTAAATCCCTTTCAGAATAAGGCAAGAGACTTAAGGTTGATATTAACAGTTGGTTTCCTTCTAAGCTGAGAACCATCACCAAGACTTTTCAAAGCCCACATAAGATAGGCAAAATAATTTAATGGAAGGAATTAAAATATATCTTGGAAGATAGCATCCATTTTTTCTGCTTCTATCTCAATTGTCTCTTTGTTAGTGGGAAGCTCAAACAGAAAAGTTAGAAGGAAAAGAAAAGAATGAGAAAACCCCAGAATGACTTAGGAAGTCAATACTGCATAGTGGGCAAATGTGACCTGGAATACATGTAGCTCTTCGACAACATTTTTCAGAGATTATTTCCAACATTTTTCTCCTGAAATAACCTAGACCCTGAACTAGTACTGAAAGTTAGGAAAGAATAGCCTGTTGGACAGTCGAGGGGTCTCCTTAACATCTTTAGACAGCATTTTTCTCCCAGTATCACAAGTTCTTAAGAAGATAACAAAATGATAAAATAAAATGACCTTTGTAAATATTGAATGGTTATACAAATATGACACTTTGTTTGGCAACACTCTAAAGTGTGCCAAAAATTGATCATCCAGTCCAGGACACTTGTAAAAGTAGCACTAATATATTACCTAGGATACCCAGCATAAAAGGCAAATATACCAGGCAGAATCATATGCGTCACTACTCAATTATTAGTATAAATTCAGATGTTGTTTTCATTATGTAGGTAATGAAACAGAGATCTTCACCACCACCACCAACAACAGAAAAATTCTTCCTTTTGGAAGAATCTCAGGGAAATGACTTCCAATTTAAGTTAAGGACCACAAAATGGATTCATATAAAGCACCAAAAACATCTAAATTAATTTGAGGTATGTTGCCTCCTGACATCTCAGAGTATGTTTTGTTTGTTTTTCCCCTTATAGCTGGGACAAGTAAACCAAATATAATAAAATAAAATGTATAAATAAAATGTAGCTAAAATTTCCTTTGGTGTTTAGTTGTGCTCAGCCTCTTCACTAAACTTCTAAACAGAGAAATTAAGAAATGGTTAAATGTAGGAAAATATTCAAGTGAGTGTGGAAAAAAATGAATGGTGAGAAAATTTAGACATGTGCTATAAATGATTTACATACTAGAGAGCAAGTCCCTGACAAATAGAGTTTCCATTTTATTTTGTTTTCGTTATTTCATTGTGCATAATTTAAAAATTGAGTTCACTTTGTCACACACCAGGATACTTAATCTTTTTTAAAGTGACATCGTTGAGCAGTATCATATTTCAGGTGGAAATTGAAACCAGGCAGCTGAAAAATAACACACATCATGAAAATGTTAATCACAAAATATCTTCCAAACACTAGAACTTAAAAATAAGGTAACTAAAACAAGAACTAAAACATATATTACATTCTGGTCCTTTTTATACCTTCATATTATAAATATATCAAATAATATATATATATATATATCAAGAATTTTATTGCTTAAATTTAAGTTATATGATAAAAATATTCATGTAGAATAAAAAGTCACATATCTGAGTGTTCCAGAATGCTCTTTTCTATTTTTCAATACTTTTCCACATTGGTAAATTAGCAACACAGTTGACAAACATGAAGTATGTTTTAATAAGTGTAAATTCTTTAAGAAAGAGCAGACTACATTAGAATACCACATAGCAGATTTTTAAGAAAGACTGTACTATTAATAAAATCATGTCACAAACATCCAAACTATTTAGAATAAATACTCTATAAAATTTCTGTGAGGTCAGTAGCACCTAAGCTAGAAGAGTCACTTACAAAAACAGTGCAAGAGCCTGTCACACAAAGAAAACTCCTTCGATTAGAGTATCCATGTGGGTGTAGGTGTGAGTGATTGTAACAAAGTGGGGTCTGGCTGCTCGCCATTCAAAAAACAATAAAGAGACCAGGTTGGTGGAAAGGAAAGTTTGTTTTACTTTGGATGCCAGCAACCCATGGCAAGGGAATGGGGCGGGGGAGAAGTCTGACCAAAGGCCGACTCTCCCCTATATCCCCAACAATAGGGAGCAAGAGATTTTACAGGCTGAGGGAGGGATTATATGCAGAAACAGCAGTCATCTCTGACATTCTGCCCGAAATTGATCATTGCTGGTCTGACCAACATCATCTTGACTTAAATACAGTTTGTCTTTAGTTCCAGGGTCAGTTTTTTCCATTTCCTGAGGCCAGTTTTCGTAATTGTGGCAGCTTACGTCATGGCTACAGTCTGGTCAGCATGAAGTTAATTCTGCCCTTGGTGGAGGTTTCAGTATCTATGAGACAGCACAGAGGGTGTGGCTCCGAATATTATCTTTGAGAAGGAACTAAAGGTCCTTGACTTTGCTTAATGACTATATTATTATTTACTTGGTCTCCTTTGACTATTTTCCTTTGTTCATGCATTTCCTTACTTCTCTGAAAGTTCAAGTTTTTCTATAGACAGGCAGAGGACATGGGGGCAAGGACCATAGGGTCCCTCTCTGTTTTGTTATTGAGAAGGAGGGAGGAAGAGAGAAAATGGTGAATGAGGAGGGAAAGAAGCAACCCAGAAGGTTAAAAACAATCCAAACGTGATTAAATACTATCATAAATATACTAAGAAATACATAAGGTGTCTTATTACATTTAGTAATAATTTCTAGGTTACTGAAAATTTATCACAGTTTTTATTAGACCTAGATGAAATATAAAATTGATCCCACAAATATACTTTGAATACATTTTACTGTTGAACTCCACACATCTGTATTAAAATAGAGTTAAACATAAACTTTATATATTATTTGCATTTTTTAATTTATATTTATCTGATTAATTAAAACAAATGTTATTGCTTCTCTTTTTTTCCCATAAAAAAACCTACAAATTCTTCCTTCTTTTAAAAATATTCCTCTTAAAATGCTAAAATCTAGATGAAAGAAGTTTTAGTCAAACTGATTTCTACGTAGATTGTATAGTTGAACAGTACGTGATAATATTTAAAGTGCTGACATTACCTCTAAAACCTATTTAATCACTGAGAGATTATTGAAACTCTTAGCTGATTTATTTAGTAAGAAGAATCCCACATTCCATGTGTTTGATTGACTAACATGATATTTCTAGAAAAACTGTAAATTGCATTACTGTGTTTCACTCTAGCAAAGATGGCTGTGATATTATTCGCCATATGAAAACCAGGTGCAAAATGAGAAAGAATTGATTTCATTTTTTTAGCACACAATCAAAAATAAATAAAAACACAATTCTTCAGACCACTGGAAAATGTGCTATTGTGGAAATATCCCTGGAGAATTTAGGCTTTGAAAGCAATTCACATTTTATAATGGCATGGTATTATAAAACTCATTTCTAAACAGACTAGTAGCAAAATATATGTGTGTGTGTGTGTGTGTGTGTTTGTTTGTGGCTTTTTACTAATTTGTATTTTAAATTAACATCTAAAAGGAAAGCACAATAGTCCTTTTCTTGTATGAACAAGGGGAAAAAAAATTTGAATTTTTACATTTTAATCCTAGAAAAATAAATTCAGTTTTTTCTTAAGACAAAAAAAAAATGGCTGCTGGAGAAATAAAATTCTCCCCTTTTTGTCTGAAATGCAACAGGAAGGTGGTTTCTGAAGAAACTGCTTCAAAGAGAATAAGCAGGGAGGGGTATTTATAAGACATTAAGTGTGTGAAGCCTCTCTGAGGAGCAATAGCAAAAAATCTGAGAAGAGAGACCCCAGCAAAGTTTCAAGCATGTGCATTTTCAAAGGGAACACACACAATGTGAGTCAGAAAATACGACATCTATATTGTTACCTGGGGGAGGTACTGGATATTATTTCCCAGTCAGTCAGGTTTTACTCAGGGCCAAGTGGAATTTTCCACATGGGTGCCAGGGAAAAGAACACAGAACAGTCAAGATAGTTCAGGAAAATAGAGCCTTTCATATTTAATTATATAAGAACTCATAACTGCTTTTGAGCCAATTTGATCGGTTCCTTTCTTTATACGGTACAAAACTCTATTCAGATATGAGTGATTTTGAACTTTATGACATTGAGTTCGAATTCCAAAGTTTTATGTTATAAATTCTGATTGTTAAATCCAATATGTTGTGATTGCCACTCTTATTTTCCTACAGGAGCTGGTAATTGCACTGAAGGGATTCAATGGCAAATTATATAAACTGATTCGCCTTAACAATTCTATTACAAGACAATTTATAAAAGTTGACACTTGCTCAGAAATATGGTTTGGGGCAGGATGGGGGGAAGTCATGTTATTTTTTTCACCGTATGTGCTCACAGGATGGTTTTTCCATGTTGAGTCCCTGTTCCCAATATCTATTGAACAGTGATATTTCACAATACATTTTTTTTTAAAGAATAGAATAAGTATGGTTTGTTTGCCAGGACAGTTCTCTTTGATACCAAGATCCCAACAGTGTAGAATTTCTGGGTGGACACTGCTCTGTAGTAAATTCCTAAATAGATGGTATCTGTTGATATTATCTTTTCTAAGACACCAAATTTAGATGCCCTTGATATTACACTTCAAGGTTTCTCTACTGTAACCTCAAAGCTGATTTTTGTCACTAAGCCATGATTGTTCTATTTTTTCTATTTCTATATACATTGGCTGCCTGCACAATAGTGAGATTACTTTTTCTGTGTGCTGAAGGGAATTTGTTTTATATGAGAGGAAAAAAAATCTTACCTATCAAAAACTGAGAGGCTCTGTATCTGTAGATTTCATTCCTGGATTGACTAAATACATATTTTTGCCATTATACTGTGGTCATCACTATGCTGCAGACATAAAAAGTTCAAGACAGAGATTGAGGTGTCATGCAGGCCACCAAATAAAACAAGCAAATCAAATAGCTGTAAAATGATGTGATACTTTCAATGATCACTTGTCTGTTTATACTTTTGTCTGTTTTGGGTGAGCAGAGGGAGGGCCTTCCCTAAAGAGGAGATTCAGGACGACTGTAACCCCCGTCTTGCTGGTAGATCCACTCTTGGCTTTAGATGGAGAAATAGCCATTGGAAAAGTGGAACCAGTGGCAGATTTTATTTTCTTGGGCACCAAAATCACTGCAGATGGTGAGTGCAGCCATAAAATTAAAAGGTGCTTGCTCCTTGGAAGAAATGCTATGACAAACCTAGGCAGCATGTTAGACAAAGACATCACTTTGCCAACAAAGCTTTGTATAGTCAAAGTTGTGGTTTTTCCAGTAGTCATGTACAGATGTGAGAGTCAAACCATAAAGGGGATGAGTGCCTAAGAAGTGATGCTTTTGGACTGTGGTGCTGGAGAAGACTCTTGCGAGTCCCTTGGACAACAAGGAGATAAAACCAGTCAATCTTAAAGAAATCAACCCTGGATATTCATTGGATAGACTGATGCTGAAACTCCAATATTTTGGCCATGTGATGTGAAGAGTCAATTCATTGGAAAAGACCCTAATGCTGGGAAAGATTGAGGGTGGGAAGAGAAGGGGCCTGCAAAGGATGACATGGTTGGATGGCATCACCCACTCAATGGACATGAGTTTGAGCAAACTACGGGAGATAGTGAAGGACGGGAAAGCCTGGCATGCTGCAGTCTGTTGAGTTATCAAGAGTCAGCCGTGGCTTAGCAACTCAACAACAGCCACAACAAACCACTCTTGGCTTTAATGGAGCAGGGTGCAAAGCTGAGGAAGTCCAGTAATAGGGAACTAAGGGGAATCTCTGGATAACAGTCAGATAGAAACTATGGATCTCAGTCTCACACTCAAAAGGAACTTCAGTTCTGCCAACAACTGTGTGAACCTGCAAAAACTGACCTTTTTCCTAGTTGAGCCTTAAGGTAAAAGCAGCCTTAGCTGGCATCCTGTTTGCAGTCTTGGAAGAGACCTTGAGCCAGAGAACTCACCAATCTGGATCCACAGACTCTGTGAGGTTTTAACATGCATGTGTGATTTTAAATTGCTAAATTGGGGACACTTGTTATGCATCAATAGATAACGAATACAGATTTTTACCAAATACCAGTATTGATTGAGACATTGAATAAAGGGTAGACTTTATTGATGGCAGTAAAGGTGCAGTGAAGAATAAAGCTCCAATTGCAGCACAGTTAATAAGGCACAGAGATGAAAAGCGACAGGACTTGCAGAGGGGGCTGGGAGAGGTTTATGCTGCCGGAGCAGGTGCTCAAGAAAGTTTCAGGTGCAGAATGAGGAAGCAGCCAGAGAAGAGGTTATATATCACTTCAAGGGAGCTGGGCTTTTAATCATTCTTGTCATATAAGAATGTAGATGGAGCAGAGGAGAGAGAGGTTTGGGTGTGATTTAGAGAGATCACTCTTATAAAGAGGAAGAATTTAGCACAGGCAAGATTAGTAATATATTAGTAATAGCTAATATTTATAGGGCATTTATGTGACAAGAACTCTTCTACTTCATTTAACATCCACAAGCCTCCTCCTTATATTTTATGTTATATTTCTAATACGAATAGGTTGAGGTAGTGAGGAAAGAAGTCAAATTATGAAGGATGCAGAGTTAGCCAACTGCAGAGCTAAGATCTCAACCCAATCAGGCATACCCCCTAGCCCCTCTACACACTGACTGCTGGGTGCTGCCCCCGTGTGGTGGTTCTGGAAGCTGCTGCAGTGATAGGCTGGATCTTACTTAAAGGAAAGCAGATAAAAAACCATCCTTTCTACAGAGTCTATCATACAGCATGAAGTAAGTCAGAGAGAGAAATGCAAATATTGTATATTAAAACATGTACGTGGAATCAAGAGAAATGGTACAGATGAGCCTATTCTCAGGGCAGGAATAGAGAACGAACGTGTGGATACAGGGGAGGAAAAGGAGGGTGGGGTGAACTGGGAGAGGAGCATTAACATATACACACTACCATGTTAGAAAGATAGCTAGTGGGAAGCCGCTCTATAGCACAGCGAGCTGTTTGGTGCTCTACGATTAGATGGGTGGGATGGGGAGTGGGAGGAAGGTTCAAGAGGAGGGGATATATGTTTACTTATAGCTGATTCACTCTGTTGTACAACAGAAATTAACACAACATTGTAAAGCAATTATATTCCAATGACAATTTAAACATTAAATTAAAAAAAAAAAAATCGTCCATTCAACTTTCAACTTCATGACTTCATACCTAGCCATGGGCCCCCTTCCTTTGTGTCAGCATGAGTACTTCTCCATTTCTTATCTTTACCTCTCTTCTGTTTCGTTTCCCCTCTCTTCCTCAGGATTCTTCCCACTAAACATCACTCCTGCCTGAACCACCAACTTGTTCCTCTGCTCTTGTCTCTCCCCAGTAGGATGCGGGCGTGTGTGTGCTAAGTCGCTTCAGTTGTGTCCGACTCTTTGCAACCCCATGGATTGTAACCCACCAGTCTTCTCTATCCATGGGATTCTCCAGGCAAGGATACTGGAGTGGGTAGCCATGCCCCTTTCCAGGGGATCTTCCCTACCCGGGATCAAACCCCATCTCTTGCGTCTTCTGTATTGGCATGCGGGTTCTTTACAACTAGTACCACCTGGAAGACTTCCATTCGGATATGTAAAGCTAAATCTGAAGCTCATCAACATTCTTTCCATATTTTTTCATTGGGGGAAGCAGTAAGTTTTCTCGACCTTCTTTTGCCCAGGTTCATTCTTTTCACTGGCCTATGCCCATACTGGGTGAGCTGAAAGAGACAAAGTATGAATTAAAAGTACGGGTGCATTTGCTTTCTAGGTCGCCTAATCTAAGAGTGTGTTTCTCCACACATGCCTGCTTTCACTATCAGAAGGTTTGAAAATGTAAAGTTTATTAATAATATGAAGGTAAGCAAAGGAGGGATCTGTGAATTTCCACTTACGGGAGTGGGTCAAAACAGTTTGTCCAGTGAAGTCCTGTTTTAGGTCACTCAACCCTGATTCCTGCTAAAAAAAAAAAAAGGAGGGGGGGTCTATATGTGCCATACACTGAAGAAGGACATGGAAACCCATTCCAATATTCTCACCTGGAGAATCCCATGGACAGAGGAGCTTTGTGGGCTATAATCTGTAGGGTTGCAAAGAACTAGACGTGACTGAAGCAATTTAGCACGCACTCATGCATGTGTAATACAGCTTAGTTCAAACTGGAGGAGATGCAGAAACATCACAATAAAAGTACCCAATTGCATTCACTGCTTTTGCTGTTTCTAAGTTGTTTCCATCACACTGATTTGGTTGTTTGAATTTGAAAAACAGGTCTCCTTCTCATCAGCAATGTAGCTGTGAGTAAATTTTATGTTCTTTACTTCAACTTTGCCATGTTATAATAGTACCTATCTCACAGAATTTAAGTGACAAAATATACAATAATACTTAAACCAAGCAGTTAAATATTAAAATTCATAAAAGAGGTGTCAAATCTCCATTCAATTTAAAGCCAGGGTGTTTTAATATGGTAAAGTATACCAATTAATATCTTCTGTTTTGAGACCTCTCCAGGTAGATATGAGCAGGTGGAGTAAATTTCAGAAGGTATTTTCTAAAAATCAGGAGATTTTTATAGAAAGCTGTATAATGAATTTAAGAAATCACCTAAAATGAGTTTAAGCTAATTACAGCATATCAAAATACATGCTCTGAAAGTTGAACATATATCAAAGTTACTAACAAGACAGAGGTTTCCCTGGTGCCTTAGATGGTAAAGAATCTGTCTGCAATGTGGGAGACCTGAGTTCCATCCCTGGATCAGGAAGATCCCTTGGAGGAGGGAATGGTTACCCACTCTAGTATTCTTGCCTGGAGAATTCCATGGACACAGGAGTCTGATGGGCTACAATCATGGGGTGGCAGAACCAGACAGGCCTGAGCGAATAACACTTTCACTTTCATCAAGACAACTTTCTATTTTAAAAAGGACATATATTTGCATGTCAAAATGCTTTTACTATTATTTTTATGTTTTCATGACAATTACAGAATGTTTGGGGAAAATTAGATATTATGATAAGCATCCTTGCAATAGGATTATTTTTAAATGTATTTATAGCTCATAAATGTATTCCTCTTATTGATTTTATGATCTCAGCTATATCCTTACACTTGATTTGGTTATAGTTTCTCACTTTCTCACAACCTTGAAGCAGAATTAAGAAAAAGAGAAAGCCAGTGAGTTAGCAATATATAATCTTTGACATCCATATTTTAATAGTTGAATAGAACAAAATTTTTTTGAAAATTCAGACCTGAGCCAGCATAATATTTATATGAGACTGATATAAAACCTCCTACACCCACTCTTTGCAGAAAGTGTCTGTACATGGTGGTCCCTCAAAGGACAGGCCAACCAGAGCCTCCAGAGCATCCAGCCACTCCTTTATTCACTGTTCTGGACCTTGGCTATGTGATGTATCACACAGGGAGGTTATACCCCACTACAAACTTCACTGGGTTCAATCCCTGGGTTAGGAAGACCCCTGGAGAAGGAAATGGCTACCCACTCCAGTATTCTTCCCTAGGAAATCCCATGGAGAAAGGAGCCTGGCAGGTTATAGTCCAGGGGGTCACAAAGACTCATACATGACTGAGCACAAGTCTCATAAACTTTGTCACATTTATTTAACTTTACAGGCTTCAGTTTCTTGACTGGTAAAAAGATGATAATTGTACTACCTCATCACATTGCTGATAAAATTCAATCCTGTAATATGTGACGTGTTTGGCATAAAGCCTGGCATAAGGTAAGAAAGTGTAATAACTATAACTTAAATCAGGACACAGAAGTGTAGCTCTCTCAATAACTGACAATCCCTTCCATTTCTGTAACACAGAAAGGCAACATATTTCCTCTGTGTGGAACAACCACTCATGAATACAATCCAGCCATTGAACAAAGTCGGGGAGGGGAAACAAAAACAGGGAAATGGGATGAGAATACATAGAGATGAAACTACACCTTGGTTAGATACAAAAAAAAGTATGAGAGAGAGAACGTTGATAGCTTTTCACAGTAGAGGTTGAATTCTAACTTGTCAGGTCTTGTCATTTGTGTTTGTATTGAGAAAGAAACAAAACACTTCATGAATCATCCTACAGTGAAGAAGAGAAAAACGCCTTGCATGCAGCTATGATATTGTAAACCATTTTGAAGTTTAATAGCACCATGCATGGGAAAATTTGATTTTTTTTTTACATAATCATAAATTATTTAAGATCTTTCTTCTTTAAAAATTTTGCATAATATATCTGTAAGAGGTGCTCTGATCTAACAGAACATTGTACAGTGAGGCAGTAAGTCTTTTCAGCTAAAAATTACATACCTGAAATAAAACTCCCTAATGTTTAGAGATGATGAGCAAAGAATTGGATAAGAGAACATTTTATAGGATGACCTACAGTGACTTTATATTTGGTACAGAGGATACAAATGAATCATCTTTGTGAAACTTATTCCAAGGCAAAAATATAAAAGGATAGATATGAACATACTCGATGATTTGCTGATTTTGTGAACATTACCATGGAGAGCATATTGATGATTATAAGCATTCCATTAATTTTTACATACTTTTTCTGAAAATCTGTGCATAAATTGAGTATATGAAAGGCAGACAATAGACTCACATATTATTAGAACAAAGGAATATCTCAGCAAGCAAACTAAAAATTATTATAAAATCTCTGGTTACACCCTGCTGCTCAGGCACAAAACAGCACAATTTATATATTAATTTAAATCATGTTTCATCATTAATCAAATGCACAGCCTTCCAGTTTTAGATCAAATACTTCCAAAAAGGAATAAAGATTATCCATTTTTTCAAGTTTAATATGTTTTAATTTTATTTTAATTATATTGTGCCGTTAAGTTCTATTTCACAAATGTGAAAACTATCATTTTCTCTCTTACCTTGAGTTTTTAAACTCTAAAATTAAATCACATTTGTTACTTCCAGTTAAAAAGTACAGAGATATATAAGAAAACAGAAGTGTTCTCTTCCATATATATATATATATATGGAAGTGTTCTCTTCCATATATACATATATTTGCACATAGTGATAATATCAGAATACAACCAAGTCAAGTTTGGTGTTTTTCCTTTTCCCACCATCTATCTGAGGCTGAAATCTGCACCTTCTCTCACTTCTACCAGCACTTTCATCCTCAGGTTTTTATTTCACTTGCTGCTAATAAAAAATTAATTATTAAGATGAAAAAATGCATATTAATACATGTATGTGGAATCTAGGAAAATGGCACAAGTGATCCTGTCTGCAGGGCAGGAATAGAGAGAAAGAGGCTTTCCTTGTGGCTCAGATGGTAGAGAATCTGCCTGCAGTGTGGAAGACCCAGGTTCGATCCCGGGGTTAGGAAGAGCCCCTGCAGAAGGGAACGGCTACCAACTCCAGCATTCTTACCTGGAGAATTCCACGGGCAGAGGAGCTTGGTGGGCTACAGTCCATGGGGTCGCATAGAGTCAGACATGACTGAGGAACCAACACTGTTTACCGTACTGTAACAGAGAGGCACAGATGTGGGGGCAGACGTGGACACGGTGGGGGAAGGAGAAGGCGGGACACATTGGGAGATTAGGATTGACATACACACTGCCATGTGTGAAATGGATAGCCAGTGGGAAGCTGCTGTATAGCAACTGTAGCAAGGAGAAAGTTCCAGTCTGTGGAGCGTCACATCCCAGAGGCATCTTGTAAATATCCCAAGAGAAGTGCTTCTTTCCCCAGTGAAGACTTCCTTCCAAGTGGTAATTCTCACAGTGGCAAGAAAGGGAAAAGATGTTCACCAACACTTCATTCTTCCTGATTAGGAATGTGCCAGCAAGCTAACTTATCAACTTTGCAACAACCAGGATAGTTCCCTTTTGACCTATTCAGGGTCATTTGCATTTTATTCAGAGCCCGAGTCCTTTCAGTTGTTCTGTGTGGAGTCTAGATACTCCTTGCAAATTTCTCCCTCAAACTTGGCCTTGACTAAGCTCTAACTAAACTTACAGGTCACCCTACAACCCCTACTGAAAGGATCAGTCCCCAAAGGGGATGCTCTAGTTGCTGGAATCTAGCTCTATCTGGACTTACCTCAGTTGTGAGATAGCAAGAATGGACGGTCACCTCAGCCTCTTCTAGTCTGTAGTTCTGTCAGTCACAGGTTTTAGTGAAAACCACCAAAGAGAAGTACTTAAATGTTTATTTAATGTATAGTACAAATTATCTACTTAATATATGCTACAGATTGAATGGCCTATGTCATATTATTACAATTTCTTTCTCATATGTGTGTTGTGTATGCTCAGCTGCTCAGTCGTGTCCAACTTTTTGTGACCCCATGGACTGTAACCCACCTTTCTCATCTATCCATGGAATTTTCCAGGCAAGAATACTGAAGTCAGTTGCCATTTCCTCCTCCAGGGGATCGTCCTGACCCAGGGATCGAACCTGCATCACTTGCATTGACAGGTGGATACTTTACCACTCAAAACATTTTACACTACACTGATAAAATTTATATTACCTGTTAAATACACATATAAAACAAAATAGTTCAGTAGACATTTCCCTCTAAAAATCATTTCCAAATACATGCTACACTTAATATTGAACTTATATATCCTCTCAAGTTAAGGAAATAAATTTCACACTTAAATAAAATTGCCCATAATTAAAGAAGAAAGATCGTGCTGCTTCTCATTTGTTTTAATTACAACTTTCCTTTCCTCTATAAAATCAGTTTATGATTTCAGAATATTAACTTTATTATGCTATATCATTATAAAGGTGATTCCACTGATGGTTAGTTTAATTCAAATCACAGAAATAGTACATGTAATGTCATAGTTGTCTTCTTGATTTATAATTTGTTTTAAATGCCTTCCTAATAAATTTATACCATCTACCCGATGATGAAATCTGCATTGCTTTTTAATGGCATCGTACACTCTGCACAGACTGAGTGATTTGAAAAAACATAATTTTCTTATAGAGTTGACTCTTGAACTACTCAGGTCCACTTATATGCAGATTTTTTCACTAAATACATGATATAGTTAAAAAATATGTAATATATAAAACATATACATATGACAGGTCTTTATACTTCCATCTTTCCCTTAGGTCTCAAGTGTCTCTTTATTGAATAAATTTGTATATAGACTCATTGCAATCACATTGTTAATTGCATAAGAATAGGAGTTTTGCATAGGGCAGGGTTGTTGAGTGCCTTTGCCAGGGCTATTCATTTCAGAATATCCAATTTGAAGTATGAATACTAGAGCTAATTATGAATAGCAGAACTGAAATTAGAATATGTATTAGAAACTTTTCTTTTGATAAACATTTTGCATAAAAATATCTTCATCAGCTGGGTGTTAATACAGACCAGAACACTCAATATATATGAAATAATATAGATCAGCAATGAGTTATTATGAGAATTAAGCAAAATGGTATCGATACATGTAAGTCACGTGGCACAAAGTTCTGCACTCAATAAATCTTGCTCTCCTTCCTCTGAAACAGATTATCCTGGTGATAATTTGTAACTGGAAAAAATAAAATCTAAGTGTTGAATTTTGTATTCCACTAGCACTAAATAAAATCGCGTTTATATTTGTGTGTTTATTGTGTTCTACTCAAAGCAAAGTTGTTAGACATATTATATAGATCATTTTCTTTCTTATAGGATGCACTATCATTCCTGAAATGTGACAATGGGCATTATTTTTGTTTGTTTTTTATTTAAACCATGTAAGGCTTGTCTTATGAGTGCAAAGAGAGCATGTAATTTGTGAAAATCTCAAAATGTTTTTCTGTGATTTCATTCTTGTTCTTAGCTTTTATAATGTTACTTTAAATTAGGTAGGTTAAATATATATGTAAAACATGTTTTAACAAAGAAAATTCCTTATTTTCCTAAACTTTAAAATGAGTGCTCTGGGGTACTCTGACCATTGGTATTTCAAGACAACAACAAACACTGAAATCAGTACACAGGCCATCTGATATTATCCTTGTTCAATTAGGTGGCAGCAGTCTTTGCCACAAAATAGCAAATAAGGAAGCTGTGGGCCATGGTTTGCTGAAGAGAACATCTACCTCATGGGAGAATGTAGGTCCTAGCCCAAAATAGCCTCAAAAAATGAATATACTTCAGAGAAAAGTACTGAGAGCTTGAGAACACTGCATCTATGCCTCACTCCTTCTCTGTGCGTCCTTGTTTCAGGCACCATTATATTTAGGTCTCAAACTTTATCTGCAGATCACAGTTTCTATGATTCTTGAAGTTCCAACTAATACAGTACATTCTTTCTCTCAATTTGCATGGTGGCATAACAATTCAACACTCAGTCTCCAGGGTTCAAAGCCAGCATGCAAAAGAGCTTCTTTGTATTATAAATAACTGTCCCAGGAATTTCTCTGATTAGATCTATTTAGAACAACATTGTTCCCCTGAATCAATCACAACTCTGTGTGTGTGTGTGTGTGTGTGTGTGTGTGTGTACAGAATGAAGCGATCTGAATCACTGATGGAGTTGTATGCTCCAACTCCGGGACTAGAGATAGAGCCCCACCCAGGTTTCAGAACTCTACCATGGGTGAGCAGATGATCTTGTGAGATAACCTAGGGTATGTCACGAGCAGCAACATGTGACACGCTGTGAAAGGAAAAGACAAAAGATGCTTATTATTTCCAAGAGGAAGTTTTCCCCTCAAAGTGAGCTGTGTTAACTTCTTCAAGAATTTTGTTCAAATGTCTTCAAGGAAGATAATTATCAGTGTGATATTTGAATTATCTCCCAAATTTGGTCCTAAATGGAACTTTTGTCAAATTGTATGAGATGAGATGGCATTTCCCAGGTGGTGCTAGTGGTAAAGAACTTGCTTGTTAATGCAGGAAACATAAAAGACACAGGTTCAATCCCTGGGTGGGGAAGATCCCCTCCAGGGGAAGGCAATCCACTCCAGTATTCTTGCCTGGAGAATTCTATGGACAAAGGAAATTGGCGGCCTATCATCCACAGGGTCGCAGAGTCAGACATGACTGAAGCGACTTAGTATACACGTGAGATGAGATTATGGAAAATTGAGAGGTCAATAAGAAGTAGGTTTATACTATAATTAATTATATAAATGTAATTATGTATTGTAAATGTTGCCATTTACTTTTAGCTTATAAAGTCATCATTTTACTTTTACTACATCTAGTTTAATAAGAAAATCAATTCATTATAACATGAAATAACTGCTTCAGTAACTATGATGTAGTTTTGTTGTAATATATTCTAACCTCAAGATCACACTTTGCCATGGGTAGATACCTATGTAAAAAACCAAAAAGTATTATAATCAACTATGTCATAATTTATATGTATGAAAATATCATGTAATCCACTTCTAGTATTGCATTTATCCAATTTAGTACTATAAAACAAAGTGAAAGGTTGCTGCTGTGAGCCATGAATGACACCGGAATTCATGGCCTCCGGAGGATAGAAATTCAATCCAGGGCCAGAGACAAGGCTTGATCACTCAAAACTTTTTGTGTAGCAAAGTTTTATTAAAGTATAAATGAGATAGTGAAAGCTTCTGACATAGAAAGGGGACAGAAAGAGTGACCCCTTGCTAGTTTTTAGCAAAGAGTTGCATACCTATTAGCAAGCTGCTAATTAGAGAAAGGAAACACCTCAAGACTGAGAGAGTTGCACCAGGCCCCTCACCCACAACATACATTTTGAGATACCATTGGCACGAGGTGAGTCATCTCCTGCCATAAAGCAATTAACATGAATCTTGAAGAACGATAGATTTCCAAGCAAATACATAGTTCATTAACATAGCTTAAGAAAACATTCCCTTAAGAAAAATGCAGTGGTTAGCTCAAGGTATGAGATAAAATTAAGTTCAGGCTGAACCAGGTGTCACCATGACAACACAGGATTAGAAGAGAAAATAAAGCCCTCCACTTACAGTTTATTTCCTCCGTCTGCTTGGGGACATCTGGCCTCCCTACTGAGGCTATTCGCACTATCAAAAGTGAGCTCTGTCATAGTTAAGTGTGTTAGGTTGCACAGGTTCATCAATTTCTCTGTACATTATAAATAAGAAGTAATAATGCTAAAAATAATAAATTGAGGCTCTCAGAATCCTCATAAATAATGTAAACACCTGATGGGAAAGGCTGTTTCCATCATTAGGGAAATCCAGTGGACATTAAAAGGATAATACAAGAATATTATGAACTCAATACCCACAAATTTGATAAGATACACAAAATGGACCAACGTCTTGAAAGACACAAGTTGCCATACTCCCAGAAGAGGAAGTAGATAGTCTGAGTAGTCCTGTATTTATTGAAGAAATTGAAATCAATTAGTGAAGTCAAAGACATATTTAAGAAAAATATTAACAATTCTCGTCTTTTTCAGAAGATAAGATGTAAAGGCAATGCTTCCTAAATCATTTTACAAGACCACTATTACCATGACACTGAAACCAAAGTCATGAAAAATACTTAAGTACAAATCTAGTAGAACATTTCAAAACATATGAAGAAAACTGCAAAACTCTCAAGAAAGACATCAAGGAAGATCAAATAAATGAAAAAATATATTCCATCTTCACGGATAGGAAGACTCAGTGTTCTCAAGTTCTTCCAAATTTAACAGATAGAATTAATGCAATCCCAAATAAAATCTTACTTAGCAAATTATACTGAGGAAAATTTGAACCTAGTCACAGATCTTATACGCTTCACAAAAATTAACTCAAAATAGATCATAGACCTAAATGTAATACACAAAGCTATAAAACTCCTAAAGGATAACACAGGAGAAAACCTGAATGATCTCAGACATGGCAATGACTTTTTAGATCTAACACCAAAGGCATGATTCCTAAAATAAATAGTAAGTTCATTAAGGCTAAAAACTTATGCTCTGCACAAATTGAAAAAATTAAAAGACAAGTAACATAAAAGAGAGAATTTTTTTTTTTTGCAAGTTGTACATCTGAAAAAGATACAAAAATATACAAAGAACTCTTAGAATTCAATAAGGAAATGAACAACCTAGTTTAAAAGTGGGCTAAAGTCTTGAACAGACATCTCACCAAAGAAGATATACAAATGGCAAGGAAGTACATGAAAAGATGCTCAACATTATATGTCACTGGTGAATTAAACATTAAAACAATGGAATATCACTACACATTTATGAGACTAGAATGTCCCCAAAACAGTGGGGACACAAAATACTGATAAAAATGTGGAGCAACAAGAACTCTTATCCATGGCTAGTGATATGCAAAATGGTGCAACTACTCTGGGATGTAGTTTGGGAGTCCTTACAAAACCAAATATACCCTTATTATACAATCCGGCAATCATAATTCTTGGTATTCACTGCGTGTTGAAAGCTTATGTCCATACAAGACCTGAACCTTTATATGTATGGCAGTTTTATTCATGATTATGAAAGTTTGGACAATGCCACACAATATATGAGTAGATAGGTAAAATGTGGTTAATTCAGGCAATGAAATATTATTTAGTGCTAAAAAAAAAATAAACTATCATATCCTGAAAAGACATGGAAGAAAAATTAAATGTATATTCAGTTCAGTTCAGTTCAGTTCAGTCACTCAGTCGTGTCCGACTCTGCAACCCCATGAATATCAGCACGCCAGGCCTCACAGTCCATCACAAATTCCCAGAGTTTACTCAAACTCATGCCCATCGAGTCGGTGATGCCATCCAGCCATCTCATCTTCTGTCGTCCCCTTCTCCTCTTGCCCCCAATCCCTCCCAGCATCAGGGTCTTTTCCAATGAGTCAACTCTTTGCGTGAGGTGGCCAAAGTATTGGAGTTTTAGCTTCAGTATCAGTCCTTCCAATGAACACCCAGGACCGTGTTATCACTATGTGATAAAAAGTTAGTATGAAAGAGCTACACGGTATGTGATTCTAACAATCTGATGTTCTGGAAAGGGCAAAATTATGGATCTAGTGCTGAGTGTGCTTGATGATTCAGTCGTGTCCAACCCTTGGCAATCCCATGGACAGGACCCACCAGACACCTCTGTCCTTGGGATTCTCCAGGCAAGAATACTGAAGTAGGTAGCCATTCTCTTCTCCAGGGGATCTTCCCAACCCAGGGATTGAACCCAGGTCTCTTGTATTGCAGGTGGATTCTTTACCATCTGAACTGCTAGGGATGGATACAGTAAAGTATGAGTCTAATACTTGCCCTGGATTAAGGCAGAGAGAAAGAGTCATAGACAGAACACAGATGACTTTTATGGCAGTGAAACTATTCTATACAATACTGTAATGATGGTACTTATCATCATTCATTTCTCAAAATCCAAAGAATGGACAAAACCAAGAGTGAACCTTAATGTAAACTATAGTCTTTGCATGATTATGATATTTCAATTTGGTTCACTGCTTGTAACAAAAGAGCCCACTCTTGTTTGGGACTTTACCAGTGGGGGAGGTTGTGGGTGTGAAGGGACATGTGTTATATGGGGACTCTCTTCACCTTCTGCTCCATTTTGCTGTGAATCTAAAACTGTTCTAAAATATATATTTTAAAAATTAAAATATTAGTAGTACTGTTTAACTTAATCTTTTTTTCATCCCAACTTCTAGTATGAAAATAGAATTAATCAGCTTCCTCAGTAAAAATAATCAATATTATATGCTGATACAAGCAAGCCCTCCTGTGTAATATTATCCTTCTTTGTCCCAGTCTCCACTCTGTGACTTCCTTAGGTAGCCATTATAATGTGACACATACATGTTTACAAATATACATGTGTTGACTGAAAAATATAACCACAACATAAAAGTAGAGAATTATTTTATTTGGTGAGAATGTTTAGGATTCTGAGTCCAGGAGACAGCATCTCAGTACCTCTGAAAAAACTGCTTCAAGGAACAAGAGGGGAAGTCAAGCTATATACAAGTTTGCAACAAAGAGAACAGACAGTCTGAACATCAAAGATCAGGTATCAAGTTAAAGAATGTAGCATACTATGCATGGGAAGATGCCAGCCTCTAGGCTCACAGAATTCAATCCTTTTATATGCATCTCAACTATCTGGGGCCAGACCTGTTCCTTGTTCACCTTGCTTCTTGCATTCCCCCAGCTCCTCTGTAATCACTTTGAAGGGTGGCAGCACCCTCTGGATCGCAGTTTTGGGAACCCTCACTCACATTTGGAGGCCAGAAGTTGCTGATGGCTGTTACATTTCTTATTTAATAATATGGCAGGAGATATTTTCATTTCATGTGTTTCCATGGGGAAAAAAAATTAATGTGTATATATGTATGTGAATTTACATAAAGCTTATTTAGCTGTGAACCCTGTTCTCTTTCTTATGATTTTTACTCTATATTATTATTATTTTGTTGTGCTGTGGTATATATATCAAAAGTAATTTGGTAAAATTTATTTTTATTTCAGTTACCTGTTATCACAAGGAAATAAAGAAAAGCAGCACAGTATTTTGTTTTGATTTTGTTTGTTAGGTTTTGTCTTACTTTTGATGTTTTCAGAGATAGCAGGTGGGGCAGAAATAATACTAAGCAAAAGACAAGGGATACAATCCCATATCTTTTACATTTGTTGTCACTTAATTCATCAGAATATTAGCTTTCGTCATCACTCATTTCATGTCTTTCTACAAACTAGTGGTTGACTTTTGGCAGCATCTCTATGATTTAGCACGGAGCCTGATATATCATACACATACACACACACACACAACACACACACACATGCATGTATACATATATGCATAAATAATGGAGTTGGACTGGACGATCTCTGGACCTGCTTTCCTCACTCTTCAATTGCAGTCTTGTCAATAATGTCCATGATTCCCCTATTATCAGAACCTCATCTTGTGCCAGATCATCAAATCAGTATATTTTTCATACTTTGCTGTAATCATGTTATTAATATGTAGTTATATGGCGATAATTGCTTGAAAACACAGACAAGTTCTTTTAATTTGACAACAACAGAAACAAGAAGGAAAAACAAAAGCCAATCCCCTTGTCATTTTATTAGCAAGCAATAGCTACTGCATTTGAGGATTTTTAATGGCACTATCTTAGAATATATTATTATTGCTAACCTAAATAACCTTTCTGTCCTTTCAAATGAAAATTAAAGAAATTTGCAGTAGTGAGTTTTTATAACAATTACTTTTTTTCGTTTTCTTTCTTTTTTCACTCTTCTCTTTTACAATCAGATACCATATGTGAAGGAGCATATTCAATTTAAAAAAACCTGTTTGCTTACAATTCAAGCCAAATGCAATTCTCACTAATTGCTTTAAACTATTCTACAACAAGGAGACTTTAAAATTTGTCCCAATATGTGTTTAATGTGAAAAACTAAAATGAAATTTTAATATAAGATATCTTTTTACTTCAATCCAGGAATAATTAGCCATTTTTATTTGCAAGAACCCAACATAATTAACCCTACCACATAGTTTCGGATTTGAAGAAAAGAATAATTTTTAAAAAGGTAGCATTAGAGACAGTAAATCAAAGCTAATGAAGCAACATTAGCACTTTTATGTTGTAGGTTCTAATTAGAAAGTCTGTTAATGAAATTGGGGCATTTACTTAATTGCTGTGAACAATTATTTTCAAATTAAGCTTGGCAATTAAATAGCATGATTAAGCTCAGAGTAGTGGAGTTAGGTAGGGGTATGGTAACTCTTTTGCATGCTGTATTAAAGATAACAGTTTAAACTCTTAGTATTGCTGATTAACAAATGTAAATGACATGCAGTACTTCTTGGTCTTGGAGATTTATGCAAAGAATTTTCCTATTGCTTTAAATACTTGCTTTGCACAGTAACTTGGAAAGACTAGAACCCCAACCTCCAACATGCCCCACTTAACTGAAATAGATTCTTTCCTTCCTATAAATGTCAAACTTCCTGAAATATGCTTCTACACTTACAGGCTCCATTTGCTCACTTTTCATTTAGCATTCTAAGTCTTCTGAGTCTTTAGAACCATCACTAACAAACTGATGTCACAAAATGGGTGCTTGCAATTGATTCAATACTGGTAGATTACTTGATCTTTAATAGCAACCTTTGAGATCATTATTATTAACATTTACCTTCTCCAGGTAAAACTGAAGTTAAGAAAGACTGTTTAAATCCTTTCAAAGACACACCATTGATAAATGGCAGAGTGGGAATTTGAACACGAGTTCGCTTAGGGCAAATCTCATGCATCTAAAGTAAAATGAGCTTCTCATTATGTCTGCTAGGACGATTTCTTCTCCTTGAATTATAAATGTTTTTCATTATCTTCACACTACTGAATTTCTCAGTATTGTGTACTGCTGACCATGCTTTCATTTTGAAGTTCCCTTTACTTTCAAATCACCAAATATCCCTGTTTCTCTTCAATTTCTTCTGTGTCTCAGTTCCATTTGTTTTGTCAAGTTTTTTTTTTCCCCATTTCAACTATTACAGGTTGTTAAAACAGCGTTCTCAAGCTTTATATTTTCCTTAAATGAAAATCTTCAAAGTGTCATAATCATGCTTCTTAATATTATTACAATTTTACTAAAAGCTTATGCAGAATTTTTAGAATTAGAAAAAAAACTTTAATAGTATAGAAGAATTCTTATTGTAATTAAATATTTACAATGAGTTTATATGTAAAAGAAAGAAAAAGAACTTAAAGTAAAAGATAATTGATCATTCTAACTATGGTTAGAATATTTTGTTCATATATCCTTTTTGCAATCAAACGATTATATCATAGATCAGAAATCAGAGATTACAGCTTGTAGACCAAATCTGGCCTGACTTTTTTTTTTTTAATAAACAGTTTTCTTGGCAGCACAGACTTGCTTATTTGCATACACGCTGCCTATGGCTCTTTTTTCACTATAATGACGTTGTTGAGTTGTTATAAAAACTATATGACCAACAAAAGATAAAATATTTACTATCAAGACCTGTTTAGAAAAAAAAAAAGTTTGTTAGCACTTCAGCTAGAAGAGTAGAAAGCATGTAAGTTGGCTAGCTATCAAAACCATGGTTTACCTTTTTAAATGTATATTCAGTTCAGTTCAGTCACTCAGTCGAGTCCGAGTCTTTATGACCCCATGGACTTCAGCATGCCAGGCTTCCGGGTTCATCACCAACTCCCGGATCCTACTCAAACTCATGTCCATCGCATCAGTGATGGCATCCAACCATCTCATCCTCTGTTGTCCCCTTCTTCTCCCACCTTCAATCTTTCCCAGCATCAGGGTCATTTCCTATGAGTCAGTTCTTTGCATCAGGTGGCCAAAGTATGTGTATATAAGTGTCCAAGTGTCACTTAAGGAAATAATTGGAGAATACTCATAATACCCCCTGGTGTGTGTGCATGCTAAGTTACTTCAGTCCTGTCCAATTATTTGCGACCTTAAGGACCAAAGGCTCTTATTAGGCTCATCTGTCTATGTGATTCTCCGGGCAAGAATACTGGAGTGGGTTGCCATGCCCTCCTCCAGCAGATCTTCCCAACTCAAGGACTGAATCTGCATCTCTTGTATCCTACATTGGCGGGTGGGTTCTTTACCACCAGCACCACCTGGGAAGCCCTATTCCTCTGGGGCATTTATAAAATTATTACTTCTGAGTTCCTAATTTACCCTTTGCTTCCTTATCTGAAAATATAGCTGGGACCTTTAAATATTTGTATTTTGTTGACCGACATGATTTTAAAATTGTCAGTAAAGACACCTTAGAGGAACAGTGAAGGAAAAATAGGTATTCAACTTCCAGGGTCCATCTCAGCAGGTTACTGCAGTGCAGTTTCTAGGACATTCAGTTCCTTCAATAAATGACTTTTTCAGCACCTACTTCTTGCACTGCTGGGTAGCCAGTAGCTTAGCCCAGCAAAATATCAGGCTGCTCTCTAAGAATTTCAAGGTAAGGCATCTCCTTATGGACCCCTTTTGCATAACCACAGAGAAGCATTTCTAACAAGCTCTGTTGGGACAGAACCTCTGTTTCCTCTGACATTCAAAGAGTCAAGGTCACACCTTTTCCACTGAATCTCAGATCTGGGTCTTGTCTGTGAGCAAATCCTCTGTTAACTTCAACCTTCAGAGGATAGATATGCATAATAGCTATTTATGCTTAACTTTCCCCTGTCAAAAGTAGATGTTTCTGTCTTCTAGTAGGACCCAGAATAATGTATCCACAGATGAATGTGCAGTCCAGTGCTAAGTCGCTTCAGTTATGTCCAGATTTTTTGTGATCCCATGGACTGTAGCCCACCAGGTTCCTCTGTCCATGGGGTTCTTCAGGCAAGAATACTGGGGTGGGTTGCCATTCCCTTCCAAGGGATATTCCCAACCCAGGGATCGAACCCACAGTTCTTATGTCTCCTGCAATGGCCTGCAGGTTCTTTACCTCTAGCACTATCAGATGCATAAACCTTCACAAATTCAAAATTAAACTCATAATCTAATCCCGGGAAAGTTGAAGTTTCTCTTCTGCTTCCTATATTGCTAGTCATCCAAGAAAGAAGCTTTACATCAAACTGAATTCAATTAAGCCATATTTTCATATAATATGTTGAGTTGTATTCACATACACACACACACACACACACACACACATCCACTCAATCTTCAGATTTTGTCAATTTCAGGACCATTCTCAACTTTAATATGTGTAACGGAAACTGTAGGCCATCATTTCTTTCAAAGACTATAGCCTTTTATTTATTTATTTATTTATTTCTCATTTGACTCAGGCCAATATCTTGCCTCTTTGTTCTACGGTCAAACCATTTTAACCAAATCTATCCTGTTGGCATTCGAGTTTTCTACATTCTCCATGACTATTGTTCGACTTTTGAATGCTGTCTGAGAAAAATTATACAATTAGGCAGTTTCATACCAAAATAAATTACTGATCATGCAACTAAACTGGGCCCTCCACAATGCAATTCCAGTTTCACGTTCACCATCAAGAATTTTAGAAACTTCTCTCTACAACTTTCAAATCTCCAACATATTCTTCTCTGCTCTTATTTCCCACCACACATAAAATATAAGCTATTAAGAGGGAGTATCAGTGTATCACTGTCTCCATGAAATTATCAGCTCCATATAGCTTTTTTTTCTGATGTGTCCCCATCCCATTTTCTTCATTTTATTGATATTGTAGATGAAGTATCTCAATGTTAGATTCTTATATAAAACCAATTTCTGTTTTATAGTAACATTTATTTCCTTTTCTTACCACTTGAATGATTTCCTCTGAACCCATCCCTTCCCATCAGCATTTATATGTTTTCAACTTTATAGTTTTATATAAAAAAATGACAACCATGAACACTGACACAATAGTAATCTTCTTCATCTTTTTCATTTTATTCAACATTCTTTTCCTCCTAAAATATCACTACCATCAAAATTTTTGATCACCCCCAGAAAGTTGGGATGCCTTTTCTCTCACATCTGAATGATGGCAGAGATTCTTGAATCTATTTAATTCTCTTCATCCCCACACCAATATTAAAGTCCATCTTCCATCAAATTATACCTGAACTTTGCAATAGTTTCTTCTATTCACTTTAATTAACAGATTCATTTTTGAATCATTTGAATTGTCTTAATGAAATGGTAGTTAGATCATAGTTTCAGTTTAATAGCCTTATATCGTTTCATGATGTTTACAGGGAAAAATACTAGAAATTTAGGATTTAGAAATCTTTAAAAATGTCTGCTAAATTTTAATAATAGCTATTTAGAAGCTATTTCAAATTTTTAGAAGCACTAAAGTATCTACCTTTTCACTATATCTCTTAAAACTAACCCCTTCTCTCCTTTTCTCCTATACCTCACTACATTGAATTCCATTTCTCCATATCCCAGTGTTTCTGAATCTTTGATTTCTTCCCACACACCTGTATATTTGCAAATATGCTTCATTGGGTCCAGGTTTATAATTGCATCTACTCTATTTTTTCAATAATTAGATAATTAATCAAATTATACTGGAAATATTTTCACATTAAAATACAATACTATGGAATCTGAGTGAATATGAAGTAATTGTATATAAAGCTTTGTTGAATTCTGATGAGCTTGCCAGTTACTCAGCCAAGAAGTCATTTGAACTCTCTTATTATCTGTGTCAGACTTCCCAGGTGACAGGGGAGAATCCATCTCTAAGACAGGAGACACAAGAGATGCATGTTCCATCCTTGGGTGAGGAATATCCCCAGGAGTAGGAAATGGCAGCCCACTCCAATATTCTTGCCTGGAAAATCCCATGGACAGAGGACACCACCAGACCGTCCACGGGGTCACTGAGCACACTCAGACAGCACATTATCTGTGCCACTTTATTCATATTAGGTTGTTTTTTATTTCCTTTCTTTTTAAATGTGTTTAATATATTTCCATATTTAACTCTTGGCTGAAGATAGAAAACATAAACCATAATGATGCTGGATTATAATACGTTTACAATAACTCTTCAAATAGACAAGATAACTTTTATTATATCTGTATGTTGCATTCCATTATTAAATTCATTTATATCACATCAAGGTGTCTCAACTCTTAAAATCAGCGACATAGCTCTAAAGAGAAAAATAAGAGTTATTATTTTTATGTTTTTTTTAAACTATTACTCGGGAGTAAAATTACGCACCCATGAGGTGTTAATGTGTTATTTGTGTTTCTAACACTCTCTGTACTATCTCATTATTTATAAATGAAATATAAACTTTATTAAGATGAAACATTTATTTTAGCCAAAAAATGTAAGAAATCCAAATAACAGTCTATGAAGACATTTTATCTATGTTAGATACCATACCATATAATTATATTTCAATTTACACTTTTTTATATACCCAGTTCCCCTCCCTCTAAATAATCCATACATATGCATTATGTATTGCTATATTATTCTTATATTTTTCATAGATAATTATTCAGTGTAAACAATATCCTTTTCTTGCTGTAAAATGGCGCAGAGGCTCAGCTTTGTCTACCTAAAATATGTATAAATACATTGTTTTCATAATGCTGTTAAAGATTTTATTAAAACTCATTCACAATACAAACTTTAATTAAAAATTTTCCCTATAATTTATAATATACCACATAAAAATGACAAGGATTCTTAAATTTGTAAGAGGATGTATATTATTACATTGTGTTAGCAAAGAAATCCTCCAACCAAAAATTAAGAATTACTTCAAAAAACCATGTTTCTTCTTGCCTTAGGGCTTGCAATGGCTGTGTTTTCTCTGCCTTGAAAACTCTGCTCCATTCTGCTCCCAGCCTTCACCCACATAACTTCTACTTATTTAGCTTAAACACAAATATTTCCTTCAAGCCTTCCCTTGAATGTTCCCCAGTTTCAGGTCAGTGTATATTTGCCCTGCAATACCTAAAACTGTCTTAAAAATACTCAAAGAAAGCATAGAGGCACCAAGAGATCAAAGAACTTATCTTCTTTTTTCCTACTCTGCTTGCCCACCATCTAGCAGATTTTTTTCATGTGAATAAATAAATGGCCTCCTAATTTGTCTACCTGCTTTCCAATTTGTCCCCTATGAATTTTTTCTCTAGTCATCACTAAAATCATCTGCCAAAAATACTAATTGTTTACCCAATGACTCCATCTCACCTACAACAGAAGCTGCCTTTCTGTCTTTAAAAAAAATCACTGGGGATATTATTACAGGAGCAGATTCTTAGCTCAAAATCCCAAAGGTTCTGATTCTGTGGGCATAATAGCACCTAGGTGGTTTTCCAAGCAATCTTTGAGAAAGACTGGCTTGTTGAATGAAACCAAAGTTCCTTTGAATGATGCAAGCTAATTTTTCAGAGTCAGAATTAATACTCAAAAGAAAATAGATATTGTCAAGTATAGTCATAAAGTAGTTAGCAATGTTTACTATGATGCTAAATGTTATATGCAAAAATGCTTTTCAACTTTAGATATGTTTAAGAAACCACATTAAATCTCATTCTATTTGCATACATTTTAGGCTGATTACAACATTCAGTTCAATTCAGTTGCTCAGTTGTGTCTGACTCTGAGATGCCATGGATTGCAGCATGCCAGGCTTCCCTGTGCATCACCAGCTCCCGGAGCTTACTCAAACTCATGTTCATCAAGTTGGTGATGCCATCCAACCATCTCATCCTCTGTTGTCTTATGTTTTATTGATTTTATTTTGACCATTATCATACTTTTCAACTAATTGTAAAAATTTTTGGAATGTATTAAAAGTGTATCTTGAATATTTTTCTTCAGAAAAGCAGTGTTTCATATAAGCATAGTATTTTAGAATCATTAACATTTGAATTTAAAACCAAGGCCCTAGTATCTATTATCTGAGAATGCTTGGTTGTCTTGGTCTGGAGTAAGATCCTATGGTCTGCCCCCCACATCCTCTACCTGCCTGTTGTCTGTGGAAAAACTTTAGCCAAAGAAAAGTTTTAATCAGAGAAGTAAGAAAATGTATAAACAATCAAAGGAAAACAGTCAAAGGAGATAAAAAACAAAAAAAAAAACTAATCATTATGTACAGTCAAGGACCTGTAATTCCTTCTCAAGGGCTATAGATAATATAATATTTTGAACCATAATATATCTTACACATACTGAAACCCCCACCATGTGGAAGAAGTTACTTACATGACAGCCAGACTGTAGCCATGACATAACCTGCCACAATTCTGAAAATTGGCCTCAAGAAGAGGAAACAAACTGCACTCCCCCATCCTGGTTTCCAGCACCCAAAAAATAAAAATAAACAAATAAATTTCCTTTCCACCAACCTGGCCTCTTTAAAGGCTTTTGAACAGTGAGCAGCTGGACTCCATTTTCGGCTTCAGTCTCTACACATTCTGAGCCTCAGTTTCCACATTCATATAATGAATAGAAAAGACAGTATGTGTACTGAATATTAATCATCATTCAGGGAGGGATTACCCTGTATCCAACCTAGTATTGAGAGATTTTTGAGTTGCAGAGTTCACGATAAGTCCATGTGATCTTGTTCTTGCTTGGAGGAAAAGTTCACATCACCATCTAGCAAGTGAGAAGTACTGGGGATTAAAGTTCCCTAGGTTCTGGTCTTAACACCTCTTGGCTGTTAACCCAGACATTTTAATTGACTCCTTACTTCTTGGTGTGTTCATCTTCAAAATGGGGACTAGAATAACACCTCCTAAAGATGTGGTGGGGATTAAAGGAGTAATATATGTAAAAATATATTTTTACAAGCCAGTGTCTTCCTAATAAAGAGTAAATGTTGGAAACTTTTGTGATTACAACATATAAATATGTAAAATTATATTCTCTTAAAGAAAGTTAGTACATTTTATTTGAGAAAAGGAAATGCTATGTTAAAGAGGTAAATAAATATTGGGGACAATTCTCTGTAATTTTAACCTATCAACATGTCTTCCAAGCAAAGGCATAGGCTGCCTATATTCTGGCCTGTTTCTTTCAGGATTGGTTTAAGGAATAGCCTTACAAGATAGAGATATTATCTCCTTCCAGAGCAAAAACATTGTTTATTTACTGTCAGATATTAAAAAAGGGTAGCATCATAGGCCATTATAACAAAGGAAAAAAATTATATTTGAAGATCCTTTCCTGTAATCTTGGAGGATTAGAACACATGCTAATTCTCTACCATTGCTGTCTGTATATGTAACACACTGTCCCTTTTCTCTGCCTCAAAATTCCCTGCTCTCTGCCAGCAACCATGAAACTACAACAGGCCAACTTGTTAGCTTTCACATAGATAAATTTTCATATCTTTCACAGTTGTTGACAGTTTCAACAAAATAGGTAATAAAAAAATGGGCTTATGGAGAAGGAAGGATGAGGATCTTGGGGCCAATTATCAGGATTTGGAGAAAATATATGAAAACATGTTGTAAATATGTCAACCAAACTGTATAGTCAACTACTGCAAAGAAAATCGTCCTTCACTCTTGGGTATTCATGAGGAATAACTGAGTAGGTGCTTGCAGCCACAATCAAGATGTGGATTGAAAGATGGCTATTAGAATGGACTCTGGTTATTAATTATGCCCCTTTGGATGAAATCTGGCCAATCTAGTAGTCAGACTCAAGTCCATTCCTCTATAAAAATTGTTAGTAAGGTTCCTCTTTCACTCAATAGTCAAAGGGATGTGCACCCATCCTGAATACTAACAAAGGGAAATTCATGACTTTTGTGGGCAGAAACCAATTCATTAAAACTTTGGCAGGGTTAATTGGAAGATGAGGGGACAGAACATTTGATACCTGTTAAGGAGGAGTCACAACATCCCAGTAGTCTCAAAGATCAACACTCCCTGCAGTCCGTCATGCCAGCTTTAGACCAATTCAAACTGGGCTACAAAATGTCTTGAGTTTTTGTGCTGTGGTTCCTAGCTGCTATAAGAGAGATTTAGCCCACTAGGGAAGATTTCCTTGAGGCAGAAGAACTCCGGTGGGAAATCATGGAGAGGGAGTTGATTTGTGTTCAGGCCCTTAAAGCCCCAATGAGCCATTGGAGAATGACAAACTTACCCAAGGAATTCTCCTTAACTTCTTAGGGTCAATCCTACAGCTTTAGAAAAATATTCCCGCCCTTATATTGAAATTAGCAACAGTTTAAGAGAGTAATGAAAATGGGGCAGCACATGTCCTGAATTTAGACCTAAAAAAATTACCACTGGATGAGATGGTTGGATGGCATCACCAACTCAATGGACATGAGTTTGAGCAAACTCTGGGAGATAGTGAAGGACAGGGAAGCCTGGAGTGCTGCAGTTCACAGGGTTGCAAAGAGTCAGACATTACTAAGCAACTGAACAAGAACAAGCCACTTTTAACACTATTAAATAACACATTTTTCACCTGTTTTTCACAGGGTCACTGTGTACTTTCCTGGAACTATATTCCTTCTGTGATAGTTAGGTACCAATCTGCCTCCTTTCCAAATATACAGCTATTGGCACCATCAGGGTGGTCATGAAAGACCTACAAGTTTGAATATTTAAGCAAACACTGACAGTAGATCATGTGATTCTCAAAAATATGCTTAAATCCATTCAAAATCAGACTACCTTTCCTATCTAAGGGATGTGTCCAGGGGAATAATTGACTTATTTATGTGCACACTGTAGGCAGTTTTCCCAGAAAGGGAGACATTCAGTTAAAAAAAAAAAAAATATGTGAAATTTATTCTTGACTTTAGCTCAAGTGATCAAAGACATCACCTTGACCAGGAAAGGGTGTTCAGGTCATCTTCAACCCACTATCAGTGTTATTATAGATCAAAAAGTTGTCTTAGATTTTCCCTTTACTGGAAAATATGCAATCACTAACCTGAACTAACAGTGGAAAAGTCAATAGAAAAACTTGAGGAAAAACAAGAAAAGAGAAAAACAAGCCATGTGGTTTGTTAAGGTAGATCCTGAATTTTTGAAAATTTTCATTTGGGTAGTTTTAGGACTCCAGAGAGCATGTTTGTGGTCAATACTTCAGACAGATATCAGGCTTCTCTCTGCAGTATTGTTAGTAGTAAAATTCATTTACAAATTGATGGGACATATTGAAAGGATTTTTTTCTCAGCCTCTGTCAGTAGGATTAATCTCAGAGTCCAAAGTAATTATGAAAAAATTCACTGGAAACCAAGATGATGTAGAAACAAGGGGCAGATATCACTGGGCAACAGTTTTCAATGGATTTCTCATGCATCCACATGCCTCGCTACAAAACTTGCCTGACTGTCGTCAGGAATATCCTTTCAAGGATGGCCATAGAGCAACCTTGGAAAATGGAGTTAGTGTGTCTTCCTATATTTAGAAGGTAGGTTTGCTTGCAGTCCAGTATAACAAGATAATAAACAAACATCAGGTAGGCTTATGTCCAGTGTAAGAGATCTGATTCCCTAAACTAGACTTTCTTCTCCTGTAACACAATGAAATTCAAGTGTAGATATCACGTAGTCCTGTTAGTGTCACCCTGTAGGTGAGGAAAACCTACAGAATGACAGAAAATCAGTGCAAATGCTGGTGTTCTAGCTACTATTATTTCTATGAATAACAGATGGTCCTTTGTCTCTGGCTCAAGAGTCTTCTGAAGGAGGAGAGTGAAAAAGCTAGCTTAAAACTCAACATTGAAAAACCAAAGATCACACCATCCAGGTCCATCTCTTCATGGCACATAGGTGGGGAAAATGGAAACAATGATTTATTTTCTAGGGCTAAAAACACCACTCTGGATGTTGACTGCAGCCAAGAAATTGAAAGATACTTGCTCCTTGGAAGAAAAGCTATGACAAATCTAGACAATGCATTACAAAGCAAAGACATCACTTTGCTGACAAAGGTCTGTATAGTCAAAGCTATGGTTTTTCCAGTAGGTATGTATGGATGTGAGAGGTTGACCATAAAGAAGACTGAGCAATGAAGAACTGATGATCTTAAATTGTGGTGCTGGTGATGACTCCTTAAAGCCCCTTGTACAGCAAGGAGATCAAACCAGTCAATCCTAAAGGAAATAAACCCTGTATATTCACTGGAAGGACTGATGCTGAAGTTCAAAACTTTGGCCACCTGATGCAAAGATCCAATTCATTGGAAAAGACCCTGATGCTGGGAAAGATTGAAGGAAGGATAAGAAGGGGATGACAGAGGATAAGGCAGTTGAATGGCATCACTGACTCAATGGAAATGAGTTTGAGCAAATTCTGGGAAATGGTGAAGGACAGGACACTCTGGCATGCTGCAGTCCATGAGTTCGCGAAGAGTCAGACAGGACTTAGCAACTGAACAACAACTGGAATCGTGTTTTCTTCTACTTCCCATGAAACTATGTAAGGGTATACTAGTCAGCTGGCGTAGGATAAAATCTCATAACTTTCACAGTTATTGACATCAAATATAACATCTAAAAGGTGTGAAGTGAAACGCCATTCCTTCATTACATAGTCTAGGAGAGTGATTATCAACATGGAATTTAAATATAGACTGCTGAGTTCCATTGACTTTAATTTTCTGAGTTCCAACTTTTTCTTTGTCTTCAGTTCTATAGTAGGCAGAGACCTAAGATAAGCCTCAAGATTTCTGCCCTTAGCATGTGCATCCTATTCAATCCTCTTCCCTTGAGTGCATGAGAGACTTGTGAATATAATGGAATTTTGTTCCCTTGATTAAGTCACTATTCAGTTGTCTTTCAGTTAGCAAAAAAGGGGATCATCCTAGAGGACTCTACCTAATACAATGAGCCATTTTAAAGGTGGCCAAGAGGTCAGATGCTTTTGATGGTTCTAAATTGTGGTGTTGGAAAAGACTCTTGAGAGTCCCTTGGACTGGAAGGAGATCAAACCAGTCAATCCTAAAGGAAATGAGTCCTGAATATTCTTTGGAAGGACCGATGGTGAAGCTGAAACTCCAATATTTTGGCCACTTGATGCGAAGAACTGATTCATTGGAAAAGACCCTGATGCTGGGAAAGATTGAAGGCAGTAGGAGAATGGGAGGACAGAGGATGAGATGGTTGGATGGCATCACGGACTCGATGGACATGAGTTTGAGCAAGCTCTGGGAGTTGGTGATGGACAGGGAAGCCTGACATACTGCAGTCCATGGGGTCACAAAGAGTCAGATGAGACTGAGCAACTGAAGTGAAGAGGTTAGAGAAACAAAGTCAGATTGATCTGGAGCAGCAATAGGCATTTTCTTTTTGGTCTGGTAGAGGAGCATCAGGATAGCTAGTCAGCTTGCCAGTGAAGGTGATGGTGCAGGATAGGCAGGGCTAGTATGCTGCAATCCATGGGGTCACAAAAAGCAGGACATGACTTAGTGACTGATCAGCAACAGAGAAGCAGACATATTACAGACTGTCTATGAGAAGGACCAGCTCCTAACACCTGAGAGCTTCAACCCTGTAACCACAAGGGCAGAGTTCTATCAACACCTGAATGAGCTTAGATTAGAACCCTGAGCCTCTGATGAGAACCACGGCATGGCAGCACCTTGATTTTAGCCAAGTGGGTCTCTGAGCAGTGGATCCAGCCTTCATGACCCTCAGACTTCTGGTCCTCAGTTACAGGGAGATAACAAAGTTGTGTTATTTTAAGCTGCCAGCTTTGTGATAGTGTGTTACATAGCCCAGAAAGCAAATGTTGTTTTCTTGTATCCCTAAAATGTGGTTAAAAACAGTTATTTGCCTTAGAGGTTCCCTGGGAGGATTAATGTAGTAAATATATGTTAAAATGATTTCAAAAGTGCCTGCACATAGTAAGAACTAAATGAAGGCTGGATCTTATTATTATACATGATTGTTATAAGCTTGCTAACATTTGCTTTTATATCCTAATAATTCTAATTGGGGGCACCAGGATAGAGCAGTTTTTCACTTATATAAGAAAATTCTTGTAACTTTCTTAAATCATTTATAATACACTGTGAAGAAATTTGGCTACGAGTAAAATGTTAAGTGGAAAAACTATTTTTGTTTCTTACAAGCTTCCTGGAACTCTGCAAAGCAGGCACATGCTTAACATGGCCCAATGCAAACTGTGAAGTAGGCAAAGCTGCTCCTTTAGTTTTCAGACCTCTGCATTCCCCTCACCACCCTTTAAAGCTTTTTTCATATTCATATATACGTATATGTATATTCGTATATGCATATATGTATAAATATATATGTGTGTATATATATATATAAAATACCCACACAATTGCATAATTTTAAATTCATGCATAAATGTGACAAAAATATAGATGCTTTCATTTCAGTCTAAATTAACTTCCTTAGTCTTGGGTTTGATCTTTTTCTTCCATCCACCTCATCACCTTGCCTAAATGACCTAACCTTCTCAACATCACATGCTCACCTGCATGCTCACCCTGAAAAGGCTAATATGTATCATCTCTCTCTCACACACGCACAGACACACATGCACACAAACACACACACATATGGGTTGTCCCATCATGGTTTAAGAAATGTATTCAAACTGTGTGCAGGCATGCTAAGTCATTTCAATTGTGTCCAACTCTTTGTGACCCTCTGGACCATAGCCCGCCAGTCTCCTCTGTCCATGGGATTCTCCAGACAAGAATTCTGGAGTAGGTTTCTAATCCCCCTTCCAGGGAATCTTCCCAACCCAGGGATGGAACTCACATCTCTCATTTTTCTGCATTGGCAGGTGGGTTCTTGTCCACTAGTTCCACCTGGGAAGCCCTCAAATTATGGATATGATACATATTATTAAAATATAATTTTATGAATATGTATATATAATGAATATGTATTTTCATATACATAGATGCATCTATGTATATGTATCTCATATATTTTGCTTTTGTCACTGAATAATATCTCATCCAAATACCTTCATGCCACCTTCAGATCTCCCATTTACACTGCATTTTTGATGTCCACTTTCCTCCTCCCAAAACTAGGGCCCATCCTTCCCAGTGGTCTCTTAGTGGGGAGGAGGGCAGGATGCGTCATGGGAAGAGGAGGTGAGGAGGCTGGGGAGGACCATTTGGAGCTCTGTGCACGACACATACTTCATGCTGAGGATGTGTCACTGTTAGGCAAGTGAGTGTCTTCAGAAGAGAACCAGGGCATCTTCAGGCCTGAAGCCTGGGGTGCTCTGTACATCTTCTTTAGATTAGATGCTGTTGAAATGATGAAGTATGTGGTCCCAAAGCCACATTGCAACTCTGAATCTCTTGACCTGGCCAGCCAATGACTCTGATTATAGGGATGACCCATAAAGAGAAGATCAAAGGAAAATACTTCCAGTGATCATGATGTTAAGTGACATAACTAATTGTCCAATTTTTAGGAGAGATAGCCTGATGTGCGGCCCTATACTGATCCATTAGCAATAGTCAAAAGATGGCCAATTGGTCAGAAATTTAACAGAACATCTTTGGAAAATTGACTATCAGGAGGAGAGTTTGGATTTACCCTGTAAGTGTTAGTGAGCATCTTTCCTCTTCCAAACTCTAAGGGTCCTTGTACACAAAGTGGCTTAAGGCAGCAACAGAGGAAATATATCAGCCCAAATTGTCCTTTCACAGAAATTGATCTGCCTGTAACTAAGTGCTAATTGGTCAGCTTACCAACATTTCAGTTCAGTTCAGTCATTCAGTCACATCCGATGCTTTGCAACCCCATGAACTGCAGCATGCCAGGCTTCCCTGTCCATCACCACCTCCTGGAGCTTGCTCAAACTCATGTCTGTCGAGTCTGTGATACCATCGAATCATCTCACCCTCTGTCCTCCCCTTCTCCTCTTGCCTTCAATCTTTCCCAGTATCAAGGTCTTTTCCAATGAGTCACTTCTTCACATCAAGTGGCCAAAGTATTGGAGTTTCAGTTTCAGCATCAGTCCTTCCAACGAATATTCAGGACTGATTTCCTTTAAGAATGACTGGTTGATTGATTTGCAGTCCAAGGGACTCTCAAGAGTCTTCTCCAAAACCACAATTCAAAAACATCAATTCTTTGGTGCTCAGCTTTCTTTATGGTCCAGTTCTCACATCCATACATGACCAATGGAAAAACCATAGCTCTGACTAGATGGATCTTTGTTGGCAAAGTAATGTCTCTGCTTTTTAATATGCTGTCTAGCTTGATCATAGCTTTTCTACCAAGGAGCAAGTGTCTTTTAATTTCATGGCTGCAGTCACCATCTGCAGGGATTTTGGAGCCCAAATGAAGTCTGTCACTGTTTCCACTGTTTCCCCATCTATCTGCCATTGCCATGAAGTGATGGGACTGGATGCCATGATCTTTGTTTTTTGAATGTGAGTTTTAAGCCAGGTTTATCCACTCTCTTCTTTCACTTTCATCAAGAGGCTCTTTAGTTTTTCTTCACTTTCTGCCATAAAGGTGGTGTCATTTGCTTATCTGAGGTTATTGATATTTCTCCCAGCAATCTTGATTCCTGCTTGTGCTTCATCCAGCCTGGCATTTTGCATCATGTACTCTGCATATAAGTTGAATAAGCAGGGTAACAATGTACAGACTTGACGTACTCCTTTCCCAATTTGGAACCAGTTTGTTGTTCCATGTCTGGTTCTAACTGTTGCTTCTTGACCTGCAGATTTCTCAGGAGGCAGGTAAGATGGTCTGGTATTCCCATCTCTTGAAGAATTTTCCACACTTTATTGTGATCTACAAAGTCAAGGGCTTTGGCATAGTCAAGAAAGCAGAAGTAGATAGGACTTGACTCAAGTTTACCAAAGCCTACCCTGTGGGAGTCACTCAGCCACCTTATTTCAAAATGAATACGGCACCTTCCTATCAAGAAGAGACAGTGCTTTCTCCTTAGAAAAGCAAACCTCTGAATCTGATAGAAATTTTCTTCTCCTTCATGTGGTGCTTCTGCTAACCTCACAACTTGTGAATTTATGCCACCATTTATGGCATCACCATGGCATTTCACTTAAAGTCACTTTTGATAAATATCACTCCATTATGGACAAATGGAGATTCACTGAGATGACTCTCAGAATGCCTACTCCTGGCAATATTAGATGTGGGTTAGATCCCTGGGTCAGGAAGATCCCCTGGAGGAGGGCACGGCAACCCACTCCAGTATTCTTGCCTGGAAAATCCTATGGACAGAGGAACCTGGTGGGCTACAGTCCATAGGGTCACAGAGAGTCAGACATGACTTAAGCAATTTAGCATTCATCCATGCATGTAAAGAGAAATTCCTCAAAATTTTTTTCATGAATCCTGGAGATGTTTTAATTAATGTAACTTAATTAAAGATGGTGATTTCAGCATAAAGAATAAGAAAAGTTAATTATAAAATAGACTGAAACTAAAAATGAAGGAAGTCTTTGAAATATACACATATATACATGAAAATATCTTAGAGACAACTTTCTATTATTTTTTAGTACATGCAAAACATTAAATACATGTCTACTTAAAAATAGTAATAACTTGCTTAGAATAGTTATGTTATACCTACAACTTTTCATTTTTAAATATATTTTCCATAAATATAATCAATGCTATGAACTTGAAGCTTTTTGTCTAAAGAAGAGAACACAGTAAAAGAAAGAGCAGCAAGAAGAATAAGCCTGACTCTATAAGAAGGAAATCTAAGAAGATTAATATAAAAACAAAATCCTAAAGACAAATTTCTGAGATCAAGGGCACCTAGGAGGGCTGGATTATCTTTAAAACACCTGGGGCTGAGCAAAAGCAAGAGTCCTCATTCTCTGAGAATATTTGCTTGTTGCAAGGGTATTTCTCGAGCAATGAAGGATAACTGTTTAATAAAAAATACAAGTTAAAATTGTCCTAGGAAACTACGTCTATCCCCAGAAGTTTCTCCCCAGGCCCTATCATTATTTAAACTCCATTCTCTCATCCTTCCCGTCCACTGACTTGACAGACCCAGCATTCGATATTGAATTTTTTCTTGTTTTCTTCTCTGTACTTAATTTAGTCTTTCTTAGCCCTGTTCATCAGAGAAGGAAATGGCAACCCACTCCAGTATTCTAGCCTAGAGAATCCAGTGGACAGAGGAGCCTGGTGGGCTACTGTCCATCGGGTCACACAGAGTCGGACACTACTGAAGCAACTTAGCATGCATGCATGCATTGGAGAAGGAAATGACAACCCACTGCAGTGTTCTTGCCTGGAGACTCCCAGGGACAGGGGAGCCTGGTGGGCTGCCGTCTATGGGGTTGCACAGAGTTGGACACAACTGAAGGGACTTAGCAGCAGCAGCAGCCTTGTTCATATAGACTAGTTATTACAACCATTGGTTGTCATGAGGTTAAATTAACACTAGCCAATTTAGCAGTCACATGGCTCACTCATCCTTAATTCAATCAGACATTTTGCCATTCCAGAAGGTCTTTCCAACTCATTATTTCCTTAAAAGACTATATGATATGAAATGATAATTTAAAAATAGATATACAAAGAGCTATGAGGGAAGCCAATCACCTAAAAACCAGCCGCTCAGAGATGGACATGGTTTGAGTGTGGATGAAGAGACGCTTTCAGCTGTTCTTCTGTGGAATGTGATAGAACTTGGATTGGGACCTTCTCACTCACTCCATCGCTAACAGTCAAACCTAAATCAAAATGAGAACAAAGGTCTCAGGGAGCAAGTGTTCTTAAGAGAGCTGCTGAGGATTCTTCCAGTCCCCACTGGGGAGGGCAGTTGAACAGGTGAAGGAAGAGGTCCCCAAAGCAGTGGTGTCCCTAAACCAGGACAGCCACACAGTTTAGAGGGTCTTCTCTGACCCTGGTTGGAGATAACTTGCCCCCTTTAATGCACACACAGACAAAAACGCACAGACACACAAATATACACGCACATACATTGGGCCTCAAGTATGTGTTTTGAGAATATTTCCGTATAAAACTTAAGGCCCATGTTAAGTTACAAACAAACTGAAAAAGAAAAAATAAAGTTTTGTTGACAATAAGGAAGAGACACCCTCCCTCGCATTTCTCAGAACATTTACTTTAGAAAATGTGTATGCTCTTGGTCACTTTGCTGCTTCTGTTGCTAAGTCGCTTCAGTCCTGTCTGACTCTGTGCGACCGCATAGACGGCAGCCCACCAGGCTCCCCTATCCCTGGGATTCTCCAGGCAAGAACACTGGAGTGGGTTGCCATTTCCTTCTCCAATGAATGAAAGTGAAAAGTGAAAGTGAAGGCGCTCAGTCGTGTCCAACTCTTAGCGACCCCATGAACTGCAGCCCACCAGGCTCCTCTGTCCCTGGAATTTTCCAGGCAAGAGTACTGGAGTGGGGTGCCATTGCCTTCTCAGTTAATCACTTTGAGATATGCATAATACTTTTAAAAACTAAATAAATCTCTTGCTAGCTTTAGTATCCAGGGAAGTCCTTCTCAAGTACTAGAACCATCTCTGCAGTATAAACATTGAGGAATATACTATCTCCTGGTCTCTCATTCCCAGTTGTGAAACTACTTCCTGTCATGAGGATATGAGAAGTTTGTTTCTCTTTTGACAAAAGCCAATAAACTAACACAGATGGTCACCTCAACAAGCAAGTGATTTTAGGATGAAATGCAAATGACAAATAGTATTGCCAGGTCCTCTTACTTGAGGTCTATATGGTTTGTTTTGAGGACATGTATGGATGGATGATATCTTCTTGGCTACATAAAAATTTCTTTCTTTTTGAAAATCTTTTACAGAACTGCCTGCAATGCATGTCACACTCCAGTTTAATATGTATTCAATGTTTGAACTGCTTTCTCTCTCTTCCACTTTTGTAGAGAAGTTTCTGGGTGGGGAGGAGATTTTGTTTTTAATTAAAGTTCTCAACTGCCCAACTGATAATTTCCTGGGTATTTTTCAAGAAGTTGAAACCACATGTAATTCTCAGGAAGAAGTCGCCACACCTGTATTACAGTTTGAATGAGTTCACGTTGCTTCCCAGGAGCTTGCCTGGTGGCTCAGCAGTAGAGAATCTGCCACAATGCAGGAGAAGTGGGCTTAATCCCTGGGTCAGGAAGATCCCCTGGACAAGAAAATGGCAACCCACTCTAGTATTCTTGCCTGGAGAATTCCATGGACAGAGGAGCCATTGTGGGCCCCAGTCCATGGGTCAAAAGAGGCGGACATGACTCAGCAACTAAACCACCAGTACTACCACGTTGCTTCCCACAATCTGATCTCCCCAGGGCAGGCCACAGAGCCAGGAGCACAAGCCCAAGCATACTGGGTGACAAAGACTGTCTATCTGGGAGAACTTGTGCACATCTATGTGTTTTCTTATATTCGTGAGGCCCCTCCAAGTGGTGCAAGTCACCTCAGTGTAAGGAAAGAAAGACAGACCATTGCCTGGCACAGAGGGGCTCTCTCCTCCCAGCCTTGCGCCAGCTCTTGGGAGCAGGAGAAGTCTAAGTTCTCACTCGGTCTTGCAGCCCCAGATTCCTGCAAAAGCCCAAAGGTGGGAGGGGAGAGTTTCTTTAGGGCACTAGATAGTCAGATGTTTCCGGGCCTGACCGGAGGTAAGAAGAAACTTCTTGATTTCTGCCTTTGGACTCCTTCTGACATCCCTGAATGGTAGAAGAAGGGTAGTAAGTGGGAAATCATTGAGGCCTCAGGAGGAATTGGAAAGAACCCCTCCACATGGTGAGCATTAACAAAGGTTTATCCCAAGGATTTCCGAAGTGAGAAAGGGAGACCGAGACAGCCAGTGGTGTGGTTTGTTGCTTTCCTTATCCTGGTTTATTTTGTCTTTATGCAGACATATTTATTACACTAGGAGAAGAGAATATAATCTATATTCACAGCCATCTTTCTTAAAATAAAACTCTTTACTATTTAGACACATGATTGAAGGGATTCAATGTGACTATTGCACATTAAACAATACTGTAAGGGCAGACCTGGCCGAGAACCATCACAGATATGGACAGCCATCCTTGTGTGAAACAGAGTCCAAACGTTCTGAGGTTTCAGAACCTACAAGTCCTCCCCAAGGAGGATATTGAAGGAAGAAGAGCAATGGAGAGAGACTTCTTGAGGGAACTTGATATGTGGGTCCTGGTGCCATGGCTCCTAAGACAGATTAGCGCCTCATGACTTGTCCACAGGATTAGGAAGGAGCTGCCTATGTTACTACAATATATAAGGACCTAATAAGAAAGTGTAATGAAATCCATTCCCCCAAACCTCCCAGCCCTACTTTGAGGGCACAAAAAAGCCTTGGTTTTTCCAGTGCCCACCTGTAAAGGAGTCAAGAAGCTAAAGGAAGAGGCAGGAGCATAGAGCTGCTCCAGTGACCCTGACAAAGACACACAAAACCCACCCAAGAGTTGGTTTATGTCAATAAGGACCTACTGTCCAGCACAACGCTATATGGCAGCCTGGATGGGAGGGGACTTTGGGGGAGAAAATTTACATATATATGTATGGTGGAGTCCCTTCACTGTTCATCTGAAACTATCACAATATTATTAACCAGCTATATGCTAATACAAAATTAAAAGTTTTGTTTTTTTTTTCTTGAAAGAAAGAAAAGTGGATTCACACAATACTGACGAGTTTAGGAGAGCCATGGTTGCACTGTGAAGTGTGTTGTCAGTGAGACAAGTGGCCAGGGCAAGCTGAGATGACCCAGAGAAAACCACACACCCGTCCTGTCTGTTCAGAGAAGACATAACAGTCTGAGCTTCTAGCAGGAGACAGAATAACTCCTACTGACGCCAAGTGTGACTACTTACATAAGAGAATCTCTCTCTAAAACTTCACCTCCTTCCTCCTAAAACTAGAAACTGCCTGACTAAATGAATAGCTAGAAAAATTCCCTTTAGGAAGAATGCAACTTCCTCTGCCTTTCAAGGTCCTGAAATGTGAGGAGTGAAAACACAGACCATGCTGCACTCTGTCCTTTAGGTACCTTCTTCACAAATCAAGTCTGTGCAGAGATTACATCTTAAAAATGAAAACAGCCAAGATGCCATAGAACTTGGCAAGAAAATAAGTGATTTTTTTTAAGAGAAAGAGAAATTCTGCAAAATGCAGTTAAAATTAGTAATTTCAGATAAATAAAGACAATATATAATCGTATAAGTTGAGACACCTCAGTAAAGCAGAAAGGTATTTATTTGTATATAAAAATAGTATCACATGAAAGCATTGTCTTGCTGTATTGTTTTACATTTTTGTCACATTAATAGATGTTTGGTTCCTCTGTATTTCCTAGATAAATGATTTATATTTTTAGATTTCCTGAGGAAGTGGTTTATTTCAAAGTGATTTCCATATTACTGCAGTAGCATTATCCAAACATGCTACCTAAGTATCCTTACACATCAATTTCTCTCTCTTTCATACAATGAAAGAGGAATATATTTCTATCCACCTGTGTGACATCTTGCTTTGAAGAACCTGCCTTACTGCTGTGTGTGTGCTCACTCACTTAGTCATGTTCAACTCTTTGGAACTCCATGACCTGTAGGCTGCCAGGCTCCTCTGTCCATAGAATTTTCCATTGTCCATTCTTGTGGCAAGAATACCACAAGGAGTTTCAATTTCCTACTACAGAGACCAACTCTGGATCAAACCCAGGTCTCTGGCATCTTCTGCATTGATAGACGGATTTTTTACCACTGTACCACCTGGGAAGCCCAGCTTTATTGCAACCTCAACACAATCAAAATTCAAATCTTAACCTCCTTATCCCTTCCATCTCCTGTCTTCCTAGAACTACTCTTCAACCTAACATCTCATGTCTGTGAGCATGCACTGGTGGAAAGAGCTGCCACTGTCATGGTTAAAAGCAACAGTTTGGGTAATACTGAAAAGAAACAGAGAGCAAGGAACCTTCTAGTCCCTAGTAGGACTTCTTACTGGAAAAACCTTCGGTTGAGTCTGCTGAAATAGGAGAAATATGATATGTAGAGTCCCAGACTTAGCATTACAAACCAATATAGATAGAAGGATGATTTTTCAGTTAAGAAGTAATTATATAGCCTGCACATTCACCAAGCTTTAGACAGTAGGACAGTTTATGCTAAACTATGTATTTGAAATTTTAGTCTTATTTAGAGACTCAGCAGATAATGTCTTATATAATATTATAGTTAAACCTATGTATTTATAAACATTTATAAAATTAAAACAAAGTTTATAAAAGCAATACCATATTTCATATTAATTAGTTTAATTGACAAACTGATTAAATTCATAGTATATCTTCATGCTATTTTGTGGATTTTCTTCAAGCTTAATCACTCCCTAAACTCTATATGATCGAGATTTATGTTTGCTTGATTATCTTGAAAGCTTGGAGTTGTATCACATATATAATTAAACTTTGACTTTAAAAGTTGCTCTAACAGTATGTGCATGATCAATAACACACCACCCTTATTGGAGAATTCTGCAATTACCATCTGAACTCCTCAAACCATCTGAACTCCTCAAAAAACTTTAATACTTTGCATTATGATGTAATCAGCATTTTTAAACCTATCAGTAGTATATGCCCATAGGGAATATATATTTTAAGATGCAATATTAGATCATTTCAGGCAATAAAATTATAGTAATGTTTTAATGAGAGTACTAAATGGTTTCATTTGGCATTCCTGCTGTCACAAGGTCATTTAATCACCCTCCAATAAACTGACCTAATGTCACTTTATTTTATCTCCTATGTATAGTACAAAATAAACACTTCCAGATAAAACTTTCTCCTCAAATCTAAGTTGATAAAACAAGACAAGAATTACATACTTTTATTTATGTGTTAGTAAAGTTTTTCTTGAGCAACAAAACCAATAGAATATGCAAAACTCTTTATTGTAAGAAGTTTTATGCCATTAAAGAGACCGAGAAGGCCCAAGACCTACAGTCTACAATCTGGAGACCCAGGAGAAGTGATGGTTTAAGTTTTAGACTCCAGACTCAAGAAGAGCTGACGTTTCAGTTCTGATCCAAAGTCCAAAAAAGATCACTATGCAGGCTATGGAGACTGGAGGAATCTACTCTTATTAGCAAGTCAGGATTTTTTTTTTTCCTACTCAGCCTTCAACATGTTGAATAAGGATCAGTCACATTAGGTCAGGCAATTTTCTTTACTCAGTCTGCTAATTCAGACTTTAATTTCCTCTAGAAATACCCTCATAGATGCACTCATAAATAATGTTTAACCAAATATCTGAGCACCCTGTGTTCTATTCAAGTTGGCACTTGTTATGGAACAGATGATACCAGTTTAATGGCAGAAAGCAAAGAGGAACTGAAGAGCCTCTTGATGAAGGTGAAACAGGTGAAAAAGTTGGCTTAAAATTCCACATTCCAAAAATGAAGATCATGACATCCAGTCCCATCACTTCATGGCAAATAGATGGAGAAAAAGTAGAAACAGTGACAGAATTTATTATCCTGGGCTCCAAGATCACTATGGATGGTGACTGCAGCCATGACATTAAAAGATGCTTGCTCCTTGGAAGGAACACTAAGACAAACACAGACAGCATACCAAAAAGCAGAAACATCACCTTGTTGACAACAGTCCATCTAGTCAAAGCTATGGCTTTTCCAGTAGTCATGTATGGATGTGAGAGTTGGACCATAAAGAAGTCTGAGCATGGAAGAACTGATGCATTTGAACTGTGATGCTGGAGAAGACTCTTCAGAGTCCATTGGAATGCAAGGAGGTCAAGCCAGTCAATCATAAAGGAAATCAACCTTGAATATTCATTGGAAGGATTGATGCTGAAGCTGAAGCTCCAAAATGCTGGCCATCTGAAGCAAAGAGCTGACTCATTGCTAAAGACCCTGATGCTGGGAAAGATTAAGGGCAGAAGGAGAAGGGGGCAACAGAGTATGCGATGGTTGGATGGTACCACTGACTCAATGGACATTAGTTTGAGCAAACTCTAGAAGATAGTGAAGGACAGGGAATCCAGGCATGCTGCAGTCCACGGAGTCACAAAGAGTCAGACACAACTTAGCAACTGAAAAACAACAAAACTTAGTATGTTAAAGTCCTAACTCCCAAGGATGATGGTATTAGGAGTTGAGACTTTAGGGGGTTAAATAGGGCCAGGGTGGGTACCTCAGGATGGGGTTAGTATCTTTATAATAAGAGACATCAGAGTTCACTCTTCCTCTCTACCATGCAGGGATACAGCAAGAAGGAATCCATCTTCAAGCCAGGAAGAGCTCTCTCACTGAGAACTGAACCAGCTAGCACTTTGATCATGGACTTCCAAGTCTCCAGACTGTGAGCAATAAACGTATGTTGTTTAAGCTACCTCCTCTACGGTACTTTGTTATGGCTGCGCTGTTCTTAGTCACTAGTCGTGTCCAACTCACTGCGACCTCATGGATTCTAGCCGGCCAGGCTCCTCGGTCCGTGGGGAATTCTCCAAGCAAATATACTGGAGTGGGTTGCCATGCCTCCTCCAGGGGATCTTCCCAACCCAGGGATCGAAACCATGTCTCCCACATTTCAGGCATATTCATTAATTGTCTGAGCCACTAGGGAAATGTGAGCAAACTAACCTGTAAATTAACCATCAAAATATGTAATCATATATAAATAAGTAGAAATAAGTAGCCTTTCTACCCAGTAGAAAGGATACTATGGAGGTCGTCTAAGGGCCGAAAATATTAAAATATCTGAAGGTTCTTAAAGGAAGAATTGGATTGATAAATTGCTCTTCTCTACCTCAACAGTAAAGCCTCAAACAGACAATTAAAATTTATAGATTCTTTGGTTTATAAACACAACATGATCAAAATTCAAACCCTATGGAGTGTTTGATTCAGACTCATTCTGGACTCACTCACAACTGACATAGTAAAAGCGGATTTGTGGTACCATCATTAAAAGAGGGTCTATATGTATAAAGAGAGCTATACAATTTGCCCCAGCTTGGTTCCCAGGATGTCTGTCTGTAGGCAGATTTATGCCCCAACTTCATTTTGCACGGCATGAGATTGGAGAATTTCTTTCTGTGAAAGCTCATTTACCATGGGAAAATAACACCAGAAAACAATACTGGGGTTCCTCTAATAAAAGGGTAAATTCCACTAGTCTTTCCAAGTGTGCAACTAGCATCTCATTGTTAATTGTTGTTTAGTCAGTAAATCATGTCTGACTCTTTGGGACCCCATGGACTGCAGCACACTAGACCGTCCTGCCTCTCACTACTTCCCGGAGCTTACTCAAATTTATGTCCATTGATTGGGAGATGCCATCCAACAATCTCACCCTCTTCTCCTGTCGTGTTTAATCTTTCCCTGGTAGCTCAGAAGGTAAAGCATCTGCCTACAACGCGGGAGACTCAGGTTCGATCCCTGTGTTGGGAAGATCCCCTGGAGAAGGAAATGGCAACCCACTCCAGTATTCTTGCCTGGAAAATCCCATGGACAGAGGAGCCTGGTAAGCTACAGTCCGTAGGGTTGCAAAGAGTCGGACACGACTGAGCCACTTCATTTCACTTCACTTCACTTTTCATCTTTCCCAGCATCAGGGTCTTTTCCAACAATTCAATCTCTGCATCGGGTGGCCAAAGTATTGGAGTAGTTATGACGGTACTGTTGTGCGCTGTTAAACATTTTTTCATAAACTTTTTTTCCCCTCTCTCCTCAGCACGTGAGAAGGTTGTATTTTCCTGCTTTGTTGAATTTAGGCACAGCCCATGGACTGCTGTGGTCAACAGACTGTGGGTAGAAGTGGATTTTTTTGATTTCTGGACCGAAATATTAAGGGCTTCTTTCTGCCATTGTTGTTGGACATCATCCATAATGGCCACTTGATTGGCCTGGGCCTTAGAGTGCATATGATGGGGACACAGAGCAGATCCCCAAAACAAACTTTGATGAGTAAATAGAAAGAGACAGAAATTAGACTTTACTTCCGCACTAAATTATAGAGACTTTTTTTTAAATTTCAGTGTAATGGAATTATTCTCAGTAATATAACCATGACAATTCCCAAAATATTTGAGGAAAGTCTCCAGTGAAAGACAAATATCAAAGCAAATAAAAGGGAAATTAATAATTTAGAGGAAAAAGCACATATGCTTTTAGAAACGCTTTTTACAAAAATAGCAGTGTTTTTAGAGTCATAGAGAAAATGCCACATCTATGACAAAAAATGATAGGTAATAAAATAAAGAATGGTCAGATAACAAAAAGTACATCTTTCAAAATTAAAAGTAACAAAGAAGATGCAAAATATAAGATTGTAAGATAAACAAGATGTAAATTGAGGAAGTTCACAATGGATTAGAAAAATATTTTTAAACAGAGTAAATTTACAAATGTAGCATTCTCTAACACCTTCATAAATATGTTTTGGAATATAGATTAAAGGGAGAAAATAAAATAAAAGACAAATTAAATAAGAAAGCTTTCATAAATAAAAGAATGAAAATTATACCTATTGAAATAAAATGACAATTTAAAAGTAAACAGTTAGCTAAACAAACAAACAAAAATGAATCATCAAGGCAAACCATTGTGAAATCTGAAATTTCAAAACAAGGAAAACTGATTACTAGAAAAGGATTAGGAACGGGAAGGGCTTCAGAGTTCTTCAGAAAACAATAGTAATGAATGTTGAGAAATAAAAACCTCTACAATCCTGAAAGGATATTCTTAACCAAACAGAAGTATGCATGCAATGAAACCATTAGTCATTGTAAAGTTGCAAAATTATTTTATCCATTGGGTTTCTCAAAGCAGATACTTTTCTAATGCCAATGTGAGTTTTCTCAGGAAGATACTAGAAAAAGCATTTAATCCAAATGATGGAGTAAACTAATAAAGGGAAGGCTAAGGAGTACTGTCATTGGAAACAGGTGATCCAGCTTAAGAAATGGTCAAATAAATTTTGAGTAATAGACAGTGAGAATGCTCTAGAGCAAAGTTGTGTAGGATGACAGAGGAGGACCCGTGGGGATATCTCATGGGTAGAAAACAGGAGTTCTTCCCATGAGAAGAGCAGAGGAATGTAACGGGAAGAAGAGAGGAGTGTAATGGAGAGAAGGAAGGAAAAATGATTTAAAAACTGTCTTTCAAAATACTTGGAGGAGACTGTTCATATCTCTGCATGTTTGGAAATTAATTCATAGTAAGTACATAAAAATAGCAAATGAAAGACATGAGTCAATTGCAATCTTATTGAAGATAATAAAAATCAATAATGTAATGATAGCCTGGAGCTTCCCTGGGGACTCAGGTGGTTAAGAATCTGTCTGCAATGCAGGAGACCCAGGTTCCATCCCTGGGTCGGGAAGATTCCCTGGAAAAAGGAATGGCTATCCACTCTAATATTCTTGCCTGGAGAGTTCCATAGACAGTGGAGCCTGGCAGGCTACAGTACATGGGATCCCAAAGAGTTGGACTCAACTGAGTGACTAACACTTTCAATTTCACTTTTCAGTCATAGCATACTTTTCTTAGATTTGGGTACTTACTCAGACAACATTAATATCAAGTTTGAACATTGATGACACCTAAAAGGTGGCATGATTTTATTGGTAAATTATTTTAAATGAAAATAAATGTACCCATGTAGGCAACAGAGGACTTAAGGTAACTTAAGGATTTAAGGTAACTTATGTTCATTGCATATAAACATCAATGTGTAATACATAAATATGTAATAAAATCAAGAAATAGTGGTTAATTAGAAGTATGGAAGCAAATAACACAAAAGTAACTTTAAGTGATTGTCAAGGAGGAGAATGAATTTAAAATGAGGTAATATGAAAAAGAAGTTGATGCTTATAATTAATTGTAAACCAAAAAGTAAATTTTTGATTCTTCATAATCTAAATGCATGTTCTTCTGAAAAAATACTAAGAAATAACTATATGCTAGCATAAATGGTTATACTATTTATGAATATATAAATAAATATATAAAAATTTTTTATTATTCCCCTTGAGAAGAGCTTGTGAGAAAATATAAATAAATAAAAATAAATGTACTAGGGAAATTAACAAGATATTTTGCTTTTTAAAATTTTTGAATGTCATTATACAATTATTCTAGCAGTGAATTAAATCTGAAAAATCAGTTTGACAAAAACAGATGCAAAATTATTGCACATAAGTGATAAAACAATCGATACAGAAAACCTGTAATTAGATTTACTAATTCACAGACAAAAGGTTTGGAATTGTAAGTTCCAACTATTAATGATGCTTACAGGTGTTTGAGTACTGAAGTTTTATATTTTTATTAACATTTTATATAGTTTCTATTATCATGTATATGGTGAATGAGGTAGTTTTACATCTCAAAAATAATTTAAAATGTTTTAAAAATCAAAAAGAAAACCATAAGCTTAAAAGTAAACCTTCAAATCATGGAGAATTTGTGCTCTCCTAGAAACCTCAAAACTCAGGAAAAAGCAGTGGCCTTGAAAGGATCAATGGACATTCCAATAATGATAGTGGACCTCTGACTGCAGTCTCAGATGTAGCCTTAACCTCTCCTCTCAATCTCTGATGCTCTGTAAAAACTCCAAAGCTTAGAGACGATACTGAGGAAAATAAATCTAGACAAGAATGAAATAGAATTATGTTTCTATTGTATTCAAAGTAAATTAAATTGCTTTAGAAAAATAAAGCATACTAAATTATATTTCTCAACCCAACTCTTCTAATATAGAATTATGCTTGGTAAACTTGATTCAATTTGATCATTAATTATTAATCCTAGTTTGTTAACAATGGATACACCCAGGTTTTGTATAAATGAAACCATGATTGGTTGCAGTGGGATATTCTGGATATAACACATTCAATGTCTATGCCATGTTAAAATTTGCCTCCATGTATGTACTTATCAAAATAAATACTGTTTATCATTGGCATATTAACAATTAAATTATAAAATGCATATTAGTATATTGTAAATGAAGTATTGTCTGTAAGGATTACTACTGATTAACATGACTTCAAAATGATATATGCTAAAATGATAACTTTAAAATGAGCACACTCAGTAATTCAGCTAATATTTCCCTTGGTCAGCCTGAATGAGGACAAATACTGTGACTGCTACTGTAATAGTTGCATTATTTCCAGTAAATTATTTAATGTGTAAATACACATATTTAAATGGAAAGAATGCAGAGTTAGATAATGACTAATAGAAAAAAAAATTAATAGAAATCAGAACCCAACAAGGAAATACACTTATTTCTAGACCAATAATATATTTTGCTACAGAGATTCAAAAGTTAGAGTAAATATTTGCTTGTAATGGACTTCCCAAGTGATACTAGTGGTAAAGAACTTGTTTGCCAGGACAGGAACCATAAGAGATACAAGTTCGATCTCTGGATCCCCTGGAGGAGGGCAACCCACTCCAGTATTCTTGCCCAGAGAATCTCGATGACAGAGGAGCCTGGCAGACTAAATCCATAGGGTCGCCAAGAGTTGAGCACAACCGAAGTGATTTAACGCGTTGTTGAAAAATGGTCACCTGAAATACAGAGGCAATATAGATTTGCTTCTGCTATGTCTTAAAAAACTTTGGTACACAAACATCTTGCAATTGTATTCTCATGTTCAGCAGGCAAAATTTCAAGAGTTATGGATCTGTTTAGTCAGCACTGGCAATGCAGATAGTTAATACAAAAGATATATGCATGTTTGATATCTATTTTCTCTTTAATCAATCTCTATAAATATATCACAAAATATATTAATATGACAATATCCACCAAAAATGTGTTCCTGAAACAGACATTACTCTTCAGTAAATTTGTGTGTTTGCTCATAGTTCTCTCCTATTATTCCACTTTGGTATTGTGCTTCTCTTCTCCTTAAAGCTTCCTCAAATTTTTCCAGAAAAATTGTCTTTACAGCTTTTTAGTAACATGTAATCAATTAATATTTGAATTTGAAATGATAGTGAACAATTTTATTTTGCTTGGGCAGTGCCCATCAGCTTTTAAATGTTTCCCCTATTTATTTCATTACATTATGATAGTTTAACAGTCTTATTCAATGGTTAATCAGCCAAACTAAGACTGCCTTAAAAAACTTGTGTTTTTACTTGCTCATATCTATGTTGTATTTGTGTGTTTTCATGTTTATTACTATGCATATTCTGCATGTGTTATGTAATATAAACTACAAAGTGATATATAAATTTTAGGCATTTATGTTCACTTGAAATTAAATATTACTGATTATCACTCACACCTGATTTTGTCTTTCTAAAGCTGAGGTTTTTTTTTAAATTAGTTACTTATTTTAATTGGGGGCTAATTACTTTACAATATTGTAGTGGTTTTTGCCATACACTGACATGAATCAGCAATGGGTGTACATGTGTTCCCCATTCTGAACCCCCTCCCAGATCCCTCTCCATCCCATCCCTCAGGGTCATCCCAGTGCACCAGCCCTGAGCACCCTGTCTCATGCATCAAACCTGGACTGGCAATCTATTTTGCATATGGTAATACACATGTTTCAATGCTATTCTCTCAAGTCATCCCACCCTCACCTTCTCCCACAGAGTCCAAAAGTCTGTTCTTTACATATGTGTCTCTTTTGCTGTTTTGCATATAGTGTCATCGTTACCATTTTATGTTGTATTTTAATAGTATTCTATTTATTGCCAACTTCCATCTTGCCCATCAGAGTCCTGGGGTGCTCAATTTAAGAATGTATATCTACTGTGTTGCTAGAAAAGACTCTTGAGAATCCTTTGGAAAGCAAGGAGATCAAGCCAGTCAATCTTGATGGAAATTCACCCTGAATACTCTTTGGAAGGGCTGTTGCTGAAGCTGAAGCTCCAATACTTTGGCCACCTGATGCGAACAGCTGACTCTGAAAAAGACCCTGGTTCTGGGAAAGATTGGTGGCAGAAGAAGAGTGGAACAGAGGATGCTATTGTTGGATGGTATCACTGATTCAATGGACATGAACTTGGGCAGACTCCAGGAGATGGTGAGGGACAGGGAAGCCTGGCATGCTGCAGTCCATGGGGTCATGAATAGTTCGACATGGCTTGGTGAATGAACAACAGCGTATCTACCTCAAAACAACTGTCAATGATTTAGAATTTGGCATAACTGTAACATCTACTAAAGAAGATAGATTAGTTTCATAGGTTTTCTAAAGAATTACTAATAGTAGTATGAAAATATCAAATGAGTGATTAGATTAATATTTTTTTGCCTATTACTGAGGAACACTCATGACCTATTGCTTGGAAGGAAGAAAAATAGTGAAGTATTGTCATACCATTGACCCCTATTGCCTTAGAGTGTATGATGATACATCTTTGTAATGAATTAGGGGAGTGCTGTGTTTCAGAAATGGTCAAAAAGTTGCATTCTGCTAAAAGGCCAAGGAAGATGATGGCTTGCATTGTTTGTAACTGCTTAATTATAACTACTTGTGACTGCCATTGGATTTAATAATATGGAGACTATTGATAGTTTTAGCTAAAATTTTTTAAAAGAAAGATATAAGAAAAAAAATCACAAAGTTGATAATTAAGCATGATAGTGGCACATTTAATATACAATATCGCAGGTAGAATTCTGAGATAAGCCCTCAGATATCTGTGTGTTGTTAAACATATTCTGAATAATTCCTACTCTGAATGTAAAAGAAGCCTGTAAACAAAATGTGATAGTCACTTTCAGTTGAGTTCAGTTCAGTCGCTCAGTAGTGTATGACTCTGTGACTCCATGGACTGCAGCATGCCAGGCTTCCCTGCCCATCGCCAGCTCCCAGAGCTTGCTCAAACTCATGTCCTTCAAGTCAGTGATGCCTGGGGACCATCTCATACTCTGTTCTCCCCTTCTCCTCCCGCCCTCAATCTTTCCCTGCATCAGGGTCTTTTCCAATGAGTCACTTCTTATCAGGTGGCTGAAGTATTGGAATTTCAGCTTCAGCATCAGTCTTTCCAATGAATATTCAGGACTGATTATTTTTTTAGGACTGACTGGTTGAATCTCCTTGCAGTCCAAGAGACTCTCAAGAGTCTTCTCCAACACTGCAGTTCAAAAGCATCAAATCTTCAGTGCTCAGGTTTCTTTACAGTCCAAATCTCACATCCGTACATGACTACTGGAAAAAACAATAGCTTTGGCTTTGACTAGATGGACCTTTGCTGGCAAAGTAATGTCTCTGCTTTTTAATATGCTGTCCAGTTTGGTCATAACTTTTCTTCCAAGGAGCAAACGTCTTTTAATTTTAGGACTGCACTCACCATCTGCAGTGATTTTGGAGCCCAAGAAAATAAGTCTTTCACTGTTTCCATTGTTTCCCCATCTATTTTCCATGAAGTGATAGGACCAGATTCCATGATCTTAGTTTTCTGAATGTTGAGTTTTAAACCAACTTTTTCACTCTCCTCTTTCACAGAGCAGAAATAGATGTTTTTCTGGAACTCTCTTGTTTTTTCGATGATCCAGCCGATGTTTGCAATTTGATCTCTGGTTCCTCTGCCTTTGCTAAATCCAGCTTGAATATTTGGAAGTTCATGGTTCACGTACTGTTGAAGCCTGGCTTGCAGAATTTTGAGCATTACTTTGCTAGTGTGTGAGATAAGCGCAATTGTGCAGTAGTTTGAATAGCCTTTGGCATTGTCTTTCTTTGGGATTGGAATGAAAATGGACCTTTTCCAATTCTGTGGCCACTGCTCAGTTTTCCAAACTTGCTGGCATATTGAGTGAAGTATTTTCACAGCATCATCTTTTAGGATTTGAAACAGCTAAACTGGAATTCCATCACCTCCACTAGCTCTGGTCATAGTTTTCTGAATATCTTCTGCTTCTGTTAGGTCCATACCATGTCTTTCCTTTATTGTGCCCATCTTTGCATGAAATGTTCCCTTGGCATCTCTAATGTTCTTGAAGAAAAATTTCTAATTTTCATGGACCACAGCCTTGTCCAACTCAAAGAAACTATGAGCCATGCCATGTAGGGACATCCAAGATGGACGGGTCATGGTGTAGATTTTTGACAAAATGTGGTCCACTGGAGAAGGGAATGGCAAACGTCTTTAGTATTCTTGTGTTGAGAACCCCATGAACAGTATAGTCACTTTCAGAGTTAGGTTATGTTATACAGCAAAGATGATTATATTATGTTATATAAGAATTAGTAGCAGACTAGAGAGAGTTATAAGACTGCCTGTCTTGGTGAGGTAAGCAGTGTGTCAGATTGTAAGTGGTTCTCTGGAGGAGGATATATGGCAGAAAACTCACTGCCATCTTAAGAGCTCAGAACAGCTAGAAAGAAAATGGGGACTTTAATCATAATCATAGAATCAAAATCATAAATTCTGCCAACAGTCATAAGGGCTTGGAAGAGGACCCCAAACCTCAGGTGAAATCTCAACCCTGGTAAACTATACTTGGGAATTCTAAACCCCTTTGTTTTTATAAGGTACAAAATCTGCAATAATTTGTTATGAAGAAGTGGAAAATTATGAAGTCTCTAATACAAACGATCCTTATTCATACGGTTCGTTTCCTGAGAAGAGAGGAGTATCAATCCATTGTTCAAGTGGAAACATTTACTTTAAATTGAAAAAGAAATATAACTTCAATAATTAAACAAGTAAAGGAACATAATGTGTGTACCATGACTTTGTCTGCTTGGGATCTGTAATGGACAAAGGCAGTATAAAGTTAGAGAAAGTTTCCTTAGGAAGCTTCAAGTCTTATTTGTAGCAACCTGGAAAGACTAAACTACCTCACTGAAGCATAAATGCAGTGGCAAAAGTCATAGAAAGCATCTTATACAGTTGAAAAGCAGAAATGTTGGAGCTGATGATTTTTTCAATAGCCTGAGCAGAGAAATAGCCCTGTGTACCCATGTAGTAGACACCGCACCATGCCATCCAGATTCAACTTCAGCATGAAAGCATTATCTTCCCAGCTGCTGAGAATGAGTCTAAATGGCATGCTTAGACTCTCAGTCCTCCTTATGAATTTCCCTTTGCTAAAGACAGTTATTGCCATGTCCTTCTTCAGGGGATCTTTCAAACACAGGGATTGAAACCATGTTTCTTAAGTCTCCTGCATAAGCAGTTGTTGTTGTTCTTGCTTTTTTTAACCGCTAGTGCCACCTTAGAAGCCCTGTTTTACATAATTGCCCACTAATAAGTGGGCACTAATGAGTGTCCACTAATAAGTCACTGCATCCAGTGACTAGCCACTGTGAAGTACAAGATCGAGCCTCTTGTCCCACACAGCGAATTCCTGAAGGGCCATCCAGTTTCCAATGTCCCTGTGTCCTTGCGTGCATGCATGCTAAGTCATGTCTGACTTTGCTACCCCTATGGACTGTAGCCTGTCAGGTTTTTCTGTCTAAGAGATTCTCCAGGCAAGAGTACTGGAGTGGGTTGCCATGCCCTCCTCCAGGGAATCATCCCCACCCAGGGATGGAACCCATGTCTCTCTATGTCTCCTACACTGGCAAGCCAGATCTTTGCCACTAACATCACCTGGGAAGACCCAGTGTCCCTGCAGGGTGAGTCAAAATATTATTTATATTACTTTACAGTCCAATTTCTCCCTCTGCTTAATTATGCTTTTGTTTTTCTTCCCCATAGATGTTGATCTCCAGAGCACTGGATAATAAATACACTGCATGCTTATTTTCATCTCAGAATGTATTTCCTTCACTGAGAGTCAGTAATGGTTCCAGAAGTAAGGTGAGAAAACAGGCATTAAGACACGATTCAGGAGTTGGATCACTACTTGAAATCTGGTAAAAGACTCTATCACTAGCAAATCAAATATGGACAGTGCTTGTCCCTGGTGTGTGTTAGCAATGCTTTGTTAACATTTTAATCAGTGGTGAATGTAGTGCTATGCCGCTGATAAGACATACACAATCAGTTGGTCCATATCATTCATTTGAGAAACTTAGGGGAGGCTTATAAAGAAAATGGAATTATAAAGACAGTGGAAATGGATAGCTGTTGAGAAGACAAAAGAAGGCTGAAGATGTCTAATCATTAACTGAAGGTTTTATGTAGTAACCAATGATAAAGTTGGCAATTTATTAAATAGCATCCATCTCCATCAGTTAGAGAACAGACTAAGTTTAGGAGCAGACACACAACTCAGTCACAGAAGGCACTGAATTCAGAGTTTTCTCAACCTAAATATAAAGTGAAAGCATTTGGTCACTCAGTCATGTCAGACTCTTTGCAACCCCATGGACTGTGAGAAGCCCAATCTACGTATTCACACATGTCATGCTGAGGTCCAGTCCTTGAGATAGGACAGAATGAGCCCAGTTTGTGTTGATAATCAGATATTGGATGAAACACTTAATATTGAGTCCTCAGAATATCTTGAGTCCTCTGAGTCTAGAAAAAATGGCTCCCTCTTCTTTTACAGTCATTGGAGTCTCCTTGCTTAAAGAAACACAGATGCCTCTGTCCTGAGAGTCAAAATAATTTCCTTGAAATATGCCTCCATTTGCCCTCTTAGCCATATGCTTTGTGACTGATTAAGCCAAAACATAACTTGTCTAGTGGAGTGTTGAGCATCTTATGGTTACAAGAGATCCTTAAGGAAGCCTAGCTATACAAAAATAAACAATTTACAAAGTATAACACCCAAGTGAGGACCTTAGGACACAGTGCAAATATGCTGCTGAAATGTCCTTAAAACTTGGGCAAGGCAATAGCCTACAGGAAATGTAATAGAAGTATGAGGTACTCCACTGCAGACACCGAAAGTCTCGATCAAAATGTTCAGAGAATAAGACCTAGCAGGATGATTACATTAAGAGTAGGGAAGACTAGACTGACTGTGATGATTGTGTCCTGAAGGGGAACCAGGAGATATCACAGTGACCGAGAACATAAGAAATACACCAGTGGGAGTGTCTCCAGTGTCACTGAGAAGTTCAGTGAGCAAATGCATTAGTCTCCTTGCTTGTGTGGTGTGTATATGTACATGTATATGTGTATATATATATACGTGTGTGTGTGTGTGTGTGTATGTGTGTGTGTGTGTGTGTATGTGTGTGTTTGTGTATACAAATGCATATATGAGTTTCACTTTGCTCTGTACCTGAAAGTAATAAAACATTGCAAATCAACTATACTCCAATAAAAAATTGAAAAAAATGGGTCAGAATATAAAATCACATATAAAGAGTACCCTTAATGGCTAATCATTCAATACAGAATGTTATCCAACCTCAGATATATGGTATGTGACCATTTACCTGTTGTAGGCAATCTTTTTCAACCTTATGAAAAAGAGGAACAGAAACAGTTGAAATTTATACAGGATATAAAGTGTATATACAGTCTTGCACTGGGGCTATACAAGACTCTCCTCTCCTCTCTGTTTAGAGGTAACTGTTCTGTTTGTATATCCCCCAGGATTTCAAAATGATCCACTCTGTTGATGACATCATGCAAATAAAGTAGAATGAGGGAAAAATGGCAAGTGCATTGGAGGCCTCTGTAGGACAAAAGTGCTATAACAGCTTGTATAAGTTTCAGTACTGTCACCTGAGTAGAAATCCACTGCTCTCGACCATGCAGACCAATGTGAAAAATGAATCATTGTTTCTCATACTCTCATCACATCAAAGAAAGCATAATGCTTTGTGAAACACATTAGGTTTTCAGGAAAATCTATTCCACAGTCGGGAATATTGTGCTAACTCATATGTAGGGTGTAAGGAGAGCAGCTAGGTTTGTGCTGTGATGTGCTTAATTGCTCAGTTATGTCTGACTCTTTTTGACCCCATGGACTGTAGCCCTCCAGGCTCCTCTGTCCATGTAGATTCTCCAGTCATGAACCCTGGAGTGGGTTGCCATGCCCTCCTCCAGGTTTGCTATAGGTAGATACAAATATATAGATACAAATATAAGACATGGACATAGACATAGATATAGATATATAGAAATATATATATAGAGAGAAATATATATATATATATATATATATATATATACAGAGAGAGAGAGAGAAATATATCTATATATATATATATATATATAAATGTATCAGAAATGATAGTATGGGAATGCTATAATAGTCTGTATGGCCAGCAAGCCTATGTGCCTGCTATTTATTCATCTGCAAAGTTGCATTGTCTACCTACCTTTGTCTACTTTCCTGCCCTTATCCTCTCTTGTTCTCTCCTCTTTCTCGAAGAGGGTGGGAGGGAGAGGTTGTACAATGGGAGCTATGTGATCCCCATCGGAAAAGTTAATTTAAAGCAGATGTAGCTTAGAACTGGGGTTGCAAAAGTAGAAAAATAAAGCAGCAAGGAATAGCGTTTTATATCGTTACAATTGTTATTGTTCTGTTTGCTTTATTATTTCCAAATAATTTTTAATAGTCTACCCCCAGTTGTTTTCAAAGAGTGAATGGTACTAGCATAATGTGGGAATTTGCAAATTCATAGGCACCACCCCAGACATACTGTATCTGAAACTCTGAGAATGGGGTCTAACAGTCTTTCAAATGAGAGTTTCAGGTAATTCTGAGGCAATGCCAAAATTTGAGACCACTTACATAGATAACACAAATTTTCTTACTGTGTATTAATATTTTATGATTAATCTATTTTTTATATAAATATAAATAACATTGGTATGAATGATTAAATTCTCAATTTAGATTGCCATTCTAAGGGTCTGCTACTAATTTGTGTTCAACATTAAATTTTATTTTTCTGGACAAATATAGTATAGAGATCATTACATTTTAATATAATTAAGAATGCTAATATAATGGGGAATGAGTTTCCTCAAAGATCTGTGCAATAATTGTTCTTCTATCATTTTATAATTGGCTGATTCTAAAAACTTGTTTTTTTTTTAATGGTTCATAAAAATAAATGTAATTATATTCAGGTAAAGAAATACTTTATATTACTATCAATACTTGACTTACAGAAGAGGAGTAATAACAATTAAAAGTAAAGCAATTTAGATTTTCAGTTTAGCAGTCTAAATATATTTGATGTAAAATAAAACAGAAGTACCTCATCGAGAAATCAAGATTAGATACAATGAAAGTATATTTCAGTTCTACAACTAAGATCCTTAGCTATACTGTGTATAAACACAAAACAAAGGCAGGAAAAAAATTCACCTTTATTATCCACTGGGAGAAAAATTCATGCTGTGTCACATCAAGACAAGCCACTACTGCTCCGCAGTAATTGGCAGCCAACGGCGTGATCCCACTGTTTGTAGTCTTTGTTATTTTCAAGTTGCTGAGCCTTTTCTGAGCCTTCAAATTATTTAAATTTAAAAAAAAGCTTAATATAATGGTTTTATTGAATTATTATACAATTTAGGTCTTTTTTTATGTCTATAGATGTTATAGAACAAATCATACTTATTTTCATTTTCTTTTCAAAATATACAAGAAAGCTAATAATTTCATTAATACTCAGATTCTTCCAAGTCTAATCCTGCTTACAAACATTTTCTGAAACCTTAGGAGGGATTATGTTTAACCCACATTTCCACTTTTACCAATTACTGCTTCCTATTTTAAAATATCTTTACAGGTTCATTGGTCTTTTAGTCCAGTTAGGAGTTGAACTACTTCTATGTGGAGCCTACACCTCTGATTGCATTTTTGTATTCCTTATGCTCTTGGTTATTATTAATAAAGACTATTGTTTGCAGAAAGTAAGTAAGTGAAAGTCACTTAATTATGCTCCATGCATTGTCATCCCATGGACTATACAGTACATGGAATTCTCTAGGCCAGAATACTGGAGTGGGTAGCCTTTCTCTTCTCCAGGGCATCTCCCAATCCCAGGAATCGAACCCAGGTCTCCCACACTGTGGGCGGATTCTTTACCAGCTGAGCCACAAGGGAAGCCCAAGAATCCTGGAGTGGGTAGCCTATCCTTTTTCCAGTAGATGGTCCCAATCCAGAAATCAAACCTGGGTTTCCTGCATTGCAGGCAGATTCTTTACCAATTGAGCAATCAGGGGGACTGTTTGCATAAAGGGAATAGGCTAAAGGGTGGATTTGTCTGCATTCTTTCTTAAAGTATTTAATTATTGTAGTGTAGGCATTCTTATTCATGGGAAGGTGAGAGGATTCAAAACTTTCAAAATATCCTCCCAGAAAACAACTAATCTAACTAAAGAAAAACATGAATTGTGAGAAGAGCCATCATCATCAGAGTGATAGCAGGACTCAGGAGACGGAGAGGCTTCACTATAATTAAGTAGTATTTTCTGGTGCTCTGAGCAAAAGATATGCTGTTACATGCTGAGATTCATCTTTGATGATTCCATAGGGAACTGGAGGTTTGCTTTACCATCCTAAATAAGCCTTCCCAGATTTGCACATAGATTTATGGCAATGGTTAAAAAAATAAATAATGGTATAATTACGAGGGTGCAGATATTGTTAAAACCAAGGGGTAAAGTTGTACGGTTCTTATTTCTTTTTTTCCCTCAAAATATGAAAATATTTGGTTGTTTCTTATACTGATTTTCTTTCATAGTAACAAAATAACAACTTATGTTAAGATCACTTAATAAACCTAATTGGAAAATTAGACATATCAGACAGAAAATATTTTTGCAATGTATCTTAAGATTTGATGATTGGACAAGATCTATAGAATAGCTTTTATCTGAAGACAAACGTTCTTCAAATATTCAAGACTTTTTGGTAAGCATGGACTTTATACTGGTTTGAGGCTGAATCCATTTTGAGGCATGTTGTGACAGTATAGTAATTTCCACGTGGTGACATGACAAGTCCAGTTTTGTAAACTATTAAATCTACAGTATCTAGATGATGAAAAGAATTTTTCACTTTTTTATGATCAGACAAAAAATGGCAGAGTTGACTTATTAGAATGTGGTGCTGATGTCATAGGTGGTTTTTTCCTGCTTTTATTGAGATATAATTGACATATGTAACATTGTTTAATTGTGTCAATTCGAGGTATACCAGGTGTTGATTTGTTCAGTTCAGTTCAGTTGCTCAGTCATGTCCGATTCTTTCCGACCCCATGGACTGCAGCAGGCCAGGCTTCCCTGTCCATCACCAACTCCCAGAGCCTACTCAAACTTATGTCCATTGAGTCAGTGATGCGATCCAACCATCTCATCCTCTGTTGTCCCCTTCTCCTCCCGCCTTCAATCATTCCCAGCATCAGGGTCTTTTCAAATGAGTCAGATTTTTGCATCATGTGGCCAAAGTATTTGAGTTTCAGCTTCAGCATCAGTCCTTCCAATGAATATTCAGGACTGATCTCCTTTAGGATGGACTGGTTGCATCTCCTTGCAGTCCAAGGGACTCTCAAGAGTCTTCTCCAACACCACAGTTCAAAAGCATCAATTCTCCAGTGCTCAGCTTTCTTTATAGTCCAACTCTTACATCCATACATGACTACTGGAAAAAACAAAGCTTTAACTAGATTTGTTTTGATTTGTTACCCTTAAATATTGCACTTTTATTAGCGGCTTCCTTAAAAGACAATCCTGGAATTCTTTTTGATGAGTGTAGGGACAATCTGATTTAGTGTATTTTGCGTAGTATTTGTGATGTGGATGAATATGTAAATGCACATCAACAAATTTAGAGTTGCAAAAGGCTTTGCAGGGTGTCATTTTTACAAGCAGAACTGTAGGTATGGACTGCAAGCACTTTTCCTGTTCTGTAACTCACTCATTCTCTCATCTGTTGTTTGAAAATTTTGGGTCATCTGCTGCTGCTTCTCAACTGCAACCTCCGTGGGTAGAGGAGACCTTTGAGACCCATTTCTGAGGTTACAATTTGACTTACTGGGTTCATTTCTTCTAAGCATTTGTTCTCATTTTCTTTAAAATGTATTCTGAGCATCCAGTTTAGTGATCAACTTGGGATCTGAAGGGATTTCTGGTTGTGAAAGTGTAACTGAGCAGGATTCTGTGGAGCCTTTCTGGGACGCTCCTCCCCCATATCCTCTGCTTTAGCTCTTCTCTGAAGTACCTAGAAAATAATATCTGATGCATATTTCCTGAGTTTTTCAGGTGCTAAAACCACCTCCAAATAGAAGAAATTAACTGCTCTATGATTGTGAGCATGTAGCCTCCCGCATCTTCTAGTACCAAGGATGATTCACCATTAAAGAATCAGAGATTGTGCACGAGCTGATCACAGACCCTAGGATACCCCTCTCTCACCTTGCCTTTATAAATGCTTTGCTGAAACCCTTCAAGGAGTTTGGAGTTTTGGAGGACAAGCCATTGTTACAGGGAAAAAATAAAACCTGACTCCATTCTGGATCTGTTTCTTTTACTCTAACCTTTGCTTCCCATTGTTTTTGTTCACCAAAAGGATATTGTACATACATAATGGTCTGCTTCAGGGAACCTGACCCATCCCCTTTGAGTAAATACTAAACCAAAGTGCCTTTGTTCAGGACCCTGTCCACCTGTGTAAGGCTACAGGAAGGAAGAAGTAAACACATCCCCTTCCCAAGGTAAGTGATTTCAGGAGATATTTGTAAGATCAATGGCCTTTTTATTTTACTCCCTCATCTCCCTCTTTCTGTTCTATAAAAGTGCCTGGCCTCCAGACCTCAATAAGAGGGTTGTTTTGAGACACTAGTCTGCCATCTTCTTGGTCAGCCAACCTTCTGAATAAAGTCATATTCTTTGCCTAAACACCTTATCTTCAAATAATTGACCTGTTGTATGGTCAACAGAGAAAGCTTGGACTCAGTAACATAATCTGTTACCCTGGCTTGACCAAGCAATAAGCCTTGAATGTAAAAGTGAAAGTGAAGTCGCTCAGTCTTGTCTGACTCTTTGCGACCGCATGGACTGTAGCCTACCAGGCTCCTCCATCCATGGGATTTTTTCAGGCAAGAGTACTGGAGTGGGTTGCCATTTCCTTCTCCAGGAGATCTTCCCAACCCAGGAATTGAACCTGGTCTCCCAGATTGTAGACAAACGCTTTACTGTCTAAGCCCCCAGGGAAGTCAGTAAGCTTTTCTCTGTTCTAAACCCCAAGGTTTTGGTTTGTTAAGCTTCACTGTGCAACAGGCACAGGTACTTGCATTTGGTAACAAAAGGTTTTATGATGCATCAGCTCTCCTGAAAAGTACCTAGAGGCTATTATCTGCAGTTGCCACCCAGAATCCTGGTGTGTAGCATCACTACTATTTCCCTGAGTAGCTTCTGCAGAGACCAAGGAGCACATATCATATTAATCTCATATCAGTCTCAGTGGACTGAAAAACTACACACAACCTTAAAGTTGAGAATTATATTCTGTTTGGGGAAAATTTTTAGGACTTCAAGCCCAGCAGACCAGGTAATTCTGAAAGAACTGATCCAAGGAGGTGAGGGGAGGAGACAGGTTATATAGAAGTTTTGCAACAAAGCACAGGTAGATTGAACATCAAGAGATTACTGTTAATTAAAGAAAATAATATATCCCAAGTTAGAAATTACTGCTTTTCTATGTTTGAAGTTGCAAGAATCTACATTCACTAAAATCACTCCTTTGATATGTATTTCAGCTATCTGGGGCCAGTATCCTATGTTTTTTTCATATTCTGGGTTCTCTTGGGTTCACCATAGGTAGTGGCTGTAGTTTAATGGTTATTAGACCTCAGGTATCCTTTTCCTTTTACACAGTTCATGAAGTTCTCATGGCAAATATACTGGGTTGATTGGCCATTCCCTCCTCCAGTGGATCACATTTTGTCAGAGCTCTCTGCTATGACCTGTCTGTCTTGGGTGGCCCTGCATGGCATGGCTCACAGCTTCATTGAGTTATACAAGTCCCTTCACCATGACAAGGCAGTGGTCCATGAAGGGGAAGAGGGCATCAGGGGATGAACTGGCTGGTTGGCGCTACCGATGCAATGGACTTGAACTTGGGCAAATTCGGGGAGATGGTGAGGGATAGGGAGGCCTGGCGTGCTGCAGCCTATGGGGTCATAGAAAGTTGGACATAACTGGGCAACTGAACAAGAACATTCATCTCCTACCTAAGTGCCATTAGGGCTCACCAGTTCAAATTGGAGGGCTGGAATCACTGGTGACTGTGACATCCTTGCTTACTGATATGGCATGAAAATTCCATTTCTCATCTTCTATGTGATTTCATACTATAGCAACTGTTTTATCTCATTATTCTAAATCTGTATTATTTTAAGTGAAGTAAGAATAATTAGTTTCATATTCAGTAAATCATTAATTTTCTATTAATTTAATGTGTGGTAATGCAGGGTACCCAGGAGTCATTTAAAAAAAAAAAAAAAAAAGAAAGAAACTTGGAATCAAGAAAAGGCAAAACTTTCATTAATGATGGTCATTGTGAAAAATAAGCATGCTTCAACTACTATTAGGGACAGCAAGATAGATATTCAATGAGCTATTTAAGGCCACCTGTTATAGCAGGAAAACTGGTGGACTGTTGCCTGGAAATTGTTGTGGGGAGGTTAAAATGTGTGTGTGTATAAGTAGATAGATAGATATATAGATACATAGATAGATAGATAGATAGATAGATAGATATAGATATAGATATGTATCACTGAGGAAGACTTTCTTATCTCTCCTTGCTATTCTTTGGAAGTCTGCATTCAAATGGATATATCTTTCCTTATCTCCTTTGATTTTCACTTCTCTTATTTTCACAGCTATTTGTAAGGCTTACTCAGACAATCATTTTGCCTTTTTGAATTTCTTTTCCTTGGGGATGGTCTTGATCTCTGCCTCCTATACAACGTCATGAACCTCCATCCATAGTTCATTAGGCACTCTGTCTATCAGATCTAGTCACTTAAGTCTATTTCTCACTTCCACTATATAATCATAAGGTATTTGATTTAGGTCATACCTGAATGGCCTAGTGGTTTTCCCTACTTTCTTCTATTTAATTTGCCAATAAGGAGTTCATGATCTGAGCCACAGTGAGCTCCCAGTCTTGTTTTTGCTGACCATGTAGAGTTTCTCTACTTTTGGCTGCAAAGAATATAATCAATCTGATTTCAGTATTGACCATCTGTTTATGTCCTTGTGTAGAGTCTTCTCTTGTGTTGTTGTAAGAGGGTGTTTTCTCTAACCAGTGCGTTCTCTCGGGAAAACTCTATTAGCCTTTGCCCTGCTTCATGCTGTACTCCAAGGCCAAGTTTGCCTGTTACTCCAGGTTTTTCTTGACTTCCTACTTTTTCATTCCAGTCCCCTATAATGAAAAGGACATCTTTTTGGGGTGTTAGTTCTAGAAGATCTTGTAGGTCTTCATAGGACCATTCAACTTGAGCTTCTTCAGCATTACTGGTTGGGGCATAGACTTGGATTACTGTGATATTGAATGGTTTGCCTTGGAAATGAACAGATCATTCTGAACTTTTTTTATATTGCATCCAAATACTGCATTTCAGACTCTTTTGTTGCTTATGATGGCTACCCTATTTCTTCTAAGTGATTCTTGCTCACAGTAGTAGATATAATGATCATCTGAGTTAAATTCACCCATTCCAGTCCATTTTAGTTCGCTGATTCCTAAAATGTCCACATTCACTCTTGCCATCTCCTGTCTGATCACTTCCAACTTGCCTTGATTCACTGACCTAACATTTCAGGTTCCTTTGCAATATTGCTCTTTACAGCATCAGATTTTGCTTCTATCACCAGTCACATCTACAACTGGGTATTGTTTTTGCTTTGGCTCCATCCCTTCATTCTTTCTGGAGTTATTTCTCCACTGATCTCCAGTAGCATATTGGGCACCTACCGACCTGGTATGTTCATCTTTCCATGTCCTATCTTTTTGCCTTTTCATACCATTCATGGGGTTCTCAAGGCAAGAATACTGAAGTGGTTTGCCATTCTCTTCTCCAATGGACCACATTTTGTCAGAACTCTCCACCATGACCTGTCCATCGTGGGTGGTCCTACACGGCATGGCTCATAGTTTTATTAAGTTAGACAAGGCTGTGGTCCCTGTGATTAGATTGGTTAGTTCTCTGTGATTGTGATTTTCAGTCTCTCTGCCCTCTGATGGAGAAGGATAAGAGACTTATGGAAGTTTCTGATGGGAGGGATTAACTGAGGGGGAAACTGGGTCTTGTTTTGATGGATAGGACCATGCTCAGTAAATCCTTAATCCAATGGGTGGAGCTGTATTCCCTCCCTGCTGTTTACCTGAGGCCAAACTATGGTGGAGGTAGTGAAGATAATGGTGACCTTCTTCAAAAGTTCCCGTACACAAACTGCAACACTCGTTGCCCGCAACCCAGCAGCAGGTCACCACCAGCCCACGCCTCAACCAGAGACTCCTGGAAACTCCTGGGAAACTTTGGATCAGTCTCTTGTGGGGTCTTTCTTGTGGATCAGTCTTTCTTCTGGGTCCTGGTGCACACCAGGTTCTGTTTGTGCCCTCCAAGAATCTATTTCCCAGTCCTATGTAAGTTCCAGCAGCTCTATGGTGGGGTTAATGGAGACCTCCTCCAAGCGGTCTTATGCCATAGCCAAGTCAGCTGCACCCAGAGCCCTGTCGCTGTGGCAGACCACCGCTGACCCGTACCTCCACAGGAGACATACAACCACAGTTCTGTCTCAGTCTCTGTGGGGTCCCTGGTCCTGGTGCACACAAGGTTTCTGTGAGCCCCCTGAGTGTCTCCTCAGTGGAAAAAAGTCTTCCTCAGAAATCAGTGCAAAGAGGTAGAGGAAAACAATAGAATGGGAAAGACAAGATCTCTTCAAGAAAATTAGAGATACCAAGGGAACATTTCATGCAAAGATGGGCTCAATAAAGGACAGAAATGATATGGACCTAACAGAAGCAAAAGGTATAAAGAAGAGGTGGCAAGAATACAAGAACTATACAAAAAAGATCTTCACAACCCAGATAGTCACGGTGGTATCATCACTCACCTAGAACCAGGTATCCTGGAATGCGAAGTCTAGTGGGCCTTATGATGCATCACTATGAACAAAGCTAGTGGAGGTGATGGAATTCCAGTTGAACTATTTCAAATCCTAAAAGATGATGGTGTGAAAGTGCTTCACTAATATGCCAGCAAATTTGGAAAACTCAGCAGTGGCCACAGGACTGGAAAAGGTCAGTTTTCTTTGCAATCCCAAAGAAAGGCAATTCCAGAGAATGCTCAAACTACCACACAACTGCACTCATCTCACAGGCTAGCAAAGTAATGCTCAAAATTCTGCAAGCCAGGCTTCAACAGTACATGTACTGTGAACTTTCAGATGTTCAAGCTGGCTTTAGAAAAGGCAGAGGAACCAGAGATCAAATTGCCAACATCTGTTGGATTATCAAAAACCCAAGAGAGTTCCAGAGAAACATCTATTTCTGCTTTATTGATTATGCCAAAGTCTTCGACTGTGTGGATCACAATAAACTATGGAAAATTCTGAAACAGATGGGAACACCAGACCACCTGACCTGCCTCTTGAGAAATCTGTTTGCAGGTCAAGAAGCAACACTTATAACTGGCCATGGAACAGCAGAATGGTTCCAAATCGGGAAAGGAGTACGTCAAGGTTGTATATTGTCACCCTGCTTATTTAAGTTATTTGCAGAGTACATAATGAGAAATTCTGGGCTGGATGAAGCACAAGCTGGAAGCAAGATTGCCAGGAGAAATATCAATAACCTCAGATATGCAGATGATACCAACCTTATGGCAGAAAGAGAAGAAAACAGCCTTGATGAAAGTGAAAGAGAAGAGTGAAAAAGTTGGCTTAAAGCTCAACATTCAGAAAACTAAAATCATGGCATCTGGTCCCATCACTTCATGGCAAATATATTGGGAAACAGTAACAGACTTTATTTTGGGGGGCTCCAAAATCACTGCAGATGGTGACTGCAGCCATGTAATTAAAAGACGCTTGTTCCTTGGAAGAAAAGCTATGACGAACTTAGACAACATATTAAAAAGCAGAGACATTACTTTGCTAACAAAGGTCTGTCTAGTCAAAGCTATGGTTTTTCCAGTAGTCATGAACGGATGTGAGAGTTGGACTATAAAGAAAGCTGAGTGCTGAAGAATTGATGCTTTTAAACTGTGGTGTGGAGAAGACTCTTGAGAGTCCCTTGGACTTCAAGGAGATCCAATCTGTCCATCCTAAAGGAAATGAATCCTGAATATTCATTGGAAGGACTGATGCTGAAGCTGAAACTCCCAATACTTTGGCCACCTGATGTGAAGAACTGACTCACTGGAGAAGACCCTGATGCTGGCAAAGATTTAAGGCAGGAGGATGAGGGGATGAAAGCCGATGGGATGGTTGGATGGCATCACCAACTCAATGGACATGAGTTTGAGTAAATTCTGGGAGTTGGTGATGGACAAGGAAGCCTGGTGTGCTGCAATCCATGGGGTTGCAAAGAGTCAGACACGACTGAGTGACTGAACTAAAGTGATATGCCTGTGTATGTATGTATGTATGTGTGTGTGTGTGTGTGTGTGTGTGTGTGTGTGTGTGTGTGTGTATAATCAGGGTAGTTTGTAATTTCCTTGGCTCTGTCTCTTCACAACAAAAGTTTGAAGTGAGGGACAGACCAGTGTTACAGCCTTCGGACAGATGAGTGTTACAATTCCTTACTACAGCTCAGTTTTAGTTAGAAAGTAAAGGAAAATACATCCTCGAGACATGAGGGCATGCAGACCCAAAAGATGGGAAGAGAATAGAGGCCCCCAGGCACCTCTTTTCATGTGTTTTTTCTCTTTCCCCTGAGCCTGCCCTATGTAAATTTGGCTAGACTGGAGGGCTGTTTTGTTGTTGTTGTTGTTGCTATGTGTTTTTTGTTTGTTTGTTTGTTTTTGTTTTTTTTTTTTTAATCTGAGGTTTTCACTCTGGTCCTAGGACCTTCCTTTGTTCTATTTTCATGGGCTTTTCCCTTCCTTGTCTTTTAGCCACTGCTATTCTGGACTCTTTTTTTCTACTCTAACTGCCATATATATATATATATATATATATATATATATATATATATATATATATGTATACACACACACATTGTCAATCTAAACATATTATGTGATCCAAATTTTAGAAAATATGTTGCCTTTCATTAATCTGACAATTTTACTTTTTATACCTAACTGCTTACTATTGTCAACTGAAAAAAAAAAAAAAAGATGTATAATCTGAAAGTTGAGAATTATGTTTTATTTGGCAGGCTCACTGAGGACTTAAATTGGGAAGGCAGCCTCTCAGACAGATGTAGGAACCTTTCCAAGGAGTAAGTGAGGAGCCAGCATTTTGCAAAAAAAAATAGCAGACTTTGCAAACACACACACACACACATACACACACACACACAGGTAGATGAACATCAAAAGAGTACTGATAGTTAAAAAAAACAAAAAAAACTCAGGTTAAGGAATTTAGTGTTTTTCTGTGTATGGGGAGATGCAAAGTCTGAGCTTAATAAAATCACTTCTTTGATGAGCACCTTAGCTGCCAAGGGCCAGTATTCTGTTTATCTCCATGCCCTCAGTGTGCACCATTAAATGTGGTTGCAGTGGTTGATGTCTTGATGCCACAACATCCTTTGTTTATTGACATGACAGATGACATTTTTCATCCACATTATGTACACCAATTTCATCCAACTTCTGAGAAATGCTCTGTTGCCTAATAGTTATGGAAACTGGGTCAGATATTTTACATATTTATTATTATGTTATTAAATGAGTTTTCTACAATACTAGTAACTTCTGAGGACAGTTTGCATTGTCTCTACCTGTCTTTTCAATGTTATTTATTTTATGATTATGTACAGAAATCTCTTTATACAAAAGCCCAAGTTTGTAATATTTGAGGCAAATATATAATTCAGTTATAATTGTTAGATCATTTTAAAAAATTAATACAACCATTATTTCATGTTTTAGTACACTTTCAAGTTAAGAATTCACTGTTACCATGACTGATACAGCAAGAGAATTTGGAAATTTGTCTTAAAAAAAAAAAAAGTAAAACAGTAAATGTATCACTTAATAAATCATATTCAGAAGTCAGAAAAATTCACAGGTTTTAATATATCCAACTCATCTTGAAAGTTGATATTTATTCAACAGATAAAGAGAAGAAACTTGAAGACAATATATATATTTTTAAAAACTTAACATGTTTATCACCCACAAAGAATAACATGAAAACATCATTTCCAGGAAGTGGCTCATACTACTTGCAGATTAGAAGAACCATAAAATACACTTTATTATGCCTAGTGCAATACCTGGAATTTTAAAAAGTGAAACTATCTTTGTGGTGATGAACAGTTGCACCTTAAATGAACTTTTTATTCAAGAGCAGTCACCATTGCAACACAAGGACCAGTAATGCATTAAAGCTTTTTCCTTCCAGAAAGGTTTTTCTGTGAAATACCATCCAAGTTCTAGTGAACAAGATTAACAGCAATGTTCTTATAAAGCACAACAAAATTAAAAGAACTGCTGGGAGAGATAAATGGCAACTTTTTTTCTATAATAATACATAATTTCATTATGTGATGTGTTCCTGAATAGATAAACACTGGGAAAGAGAACATAATGTTTAGCAATGATTTTTGTGTTTTTTTATATAAGGATCTGTATTTAATATAATTTAATTATAAAACACTGGCCATTTTAATACAATGTTTTTGTGTTGAATGAAGGGTCTATTAGTGGTTCAGCCAGTAAAGAATCTGCCTGCAATATGGGAGACCTGTATGCGATCACTGGGTTGGGAAGATCCTCTGGAAAAGAGAACAGCTACCCACTCCAATATTCTTGCCTGGAGAATTCCATGGACAGAAGAGCCTGGAAGGCTACAGTCCATGGGGTTGCAAAGTCAGACATGGCTGAGCAACTTTCACTCACTCATTCATTTTTAGTATGCCTAATATTGCTTCCTAACTTTACACAGAAATAGATGCATAGACACATAAGTCATTCATTTTAAAAATTACACATACTTTAGATTATTGCTTTCAAAATGTGAATATTTTGAAGACACATTTAAGACTTATATAGTCTTAAATAGTGTCTTATAGTGTATAGTCAAGTTTTTGGGTTGCCTTATTTTTAATGTCTTCCCAATTTATATCCAATAGAACTCTTCTATATATTAAAGGTAAGTTTTTAGACTAGAATTACAGGTAAAATTATATCAAATGATAAAGACATCAAAATTGGGTTAAAGACACACTATTAATATGTTTCTAAATAGCATGCTGTTTGTAATCGAGCTGAAAGATGAGCATAGAACTCCTGAACACAGTGAGTGCCATTTGTTCTAACAACTGTAAATGTCATTACTTGAAATATCTAAAGAAGACACTGGGAACAGAATGATAGAATCCCTGTGTGAAAGCCAAGGTTTATATTAGCATAATAATGTTGAAAGCCTTCTCAGAAATCTCCGACCTAAGCACAATACATTTGTAACAAAGTGTTGATAGACTTGGGAATGGAAGTCCCTTTGGAAGACTCAGGCAGTGTCAAGTTCCAGAGAGAGCTAATGGATTACAGAATGAGTCCTGTGTCCAGCATCTTAAGCCTCTAATTTTGAAAATGTCTTATCAATCATTTTTAGACTTTAACAGTTTCATCACTGTCAAAATCAAGTCATACTTAGATTAAATGGAAAGCCAGGGCCCTCAACAGAATACAGAATTCATTCAATTCATAAATGGCAAAAAGTTGATTTCAATATGGCCTGATGGACTAAAACTTGAGAAATCAAGAGAAAAAGATGGGTAAGTGTCTATTGGTGGCTTTATAACAAAAATATAAAATAGGGTATTTTGAAAAATGAAGATTCCCAGGATCTAGTCCCAAGGATACTATTTTGCAGTGGGGCTCAGGAATTTGCATGCTTAACAATCATCTTACATAATCCTGATGCGGGTGCCCATTGGTAACCTCTTGAGGAATGATAGATGATGTATATATTGAGGTTAAAACAACTACTTTATGTAAAATCCTGTCTGTACAAAAATCCCTCATTAGTACCTATTCCTTCATTGATCTCTTTTCTGAAACTCATTGCTACCTTTTTTGCTCAAGATTTCTGAAAGCAAGATGGTTTTTCTCTATAAAGTTTCCTGGATATTAACAGTGGAAGTAAAATTGATAAAACTTATGACATTTAGAAGGGGGAGTTCGTCTCACAGAGAACATAAGAGAGAGGGGCCTGGGAAAAGAGATAAAGAGCAAAATAGAGCTTGAACCATAATATAAAGAGATATAAAGAGAAATGGGGCTTCCCTTGAGGCTCAGCTGGTAAAGAATCTGCCTGCAGTGCAGGAGACCTGGGTTCAATCCCTGGGTTGGGACAATCCCCTGGAGAAGGGAAAGGCTACCCACTCCAGTGTTCTGGCCTGGAGAATTCCATGGACTGTATAGTCCATGTGGTCTCAAAGAGTCGGACATGACTGAGTGACTTTCACTTCACTTAAAGAGAAATAAATTCATAAGGTGTTTAAAAGCGCTAGACAAAGACCTCCCCATGTGTAGGTAGAGACAGGGAAAAACAAAAAGGGGCAAACTCTATCCACTTACCTATTGCAATGGGTCTGCCAATATTTGTTGGGAGAAGCAGTTAGAGAGTGGAGGGATCAGTGATATGTGTTCTGCTTCTTCCACTGGACCTCATTGGCCTAAGTTTATTCATATTTGTTCATCAATTAAAAAACAAGCTGTGGCAAGTGTATAAAAAAATGCAATATATATACTCCACAGCCCAGGTCTGAGAATGCTTTAAATCTGTTATGCATCATTCAGAATTCATTGTCTTTGAAATAATCAATAATATTTAATTTCAAGTGAGCTTAAGTGTCTTAAAATTATATATCACTTTATAGTTTGTTATATAATACATGCAAGGCATGTGTAGCAATAAACATAAAAACACATACACACACGTACAACATAGATATATGTAAGTAAAAACCTAGGTTTATAAGGGACTCCTAATTTGGCTAATCAACCATTGAATAAGACTGTTAAACTATCATACTGTAATGAAATAAGTAGGGGAAGTATTTAACAACCAGTGGGCACTGCCTAAACAGAATAAATGTTCATCATCACTTTGAATTCAAATATTAATTGGCTGCATGTTACTTCAAAGTTATAAAGACAATTTTCTGGAGAAATTTGAGGAAGCTTTAAGGAGAAGAGAAGCACAGTATCAAAGTGGAGTAATAGGAGAGAACTATTTGCAAACACATAAATTTACTGAGGAGTGATGTCTATTTCAGGAACACATTTTTGGTGGATATTCTCATATTAATATATTTTGTGCAAGTGGTCAAGGATGGTGATAAATCAAAACTAACATCTCATTGAGTCCTCACGTTAAGCTCAGAGGAAGGAATGGAAAAATCCTATGGAGAGAGAATGCCAATTGCTCATGCTGTGTATTTTAACAGAAAGAAAATAAAAGAAGAGAAATAAAGGAAAATGTGGAAGTTATACTCCCAACTTCTCCATATGCCATCACTGATCTCCCAGGAGGAAAAGAGATGATTTTAAGGGCTTCCCAGGTGGCACCATTATATCTACTACTGTGGGCAAGAATCCCTTAGAAGAAATGTAGTAGCTGTCATAGTAAAAACAAACAAACAAAAAAAAGAGTCCAAAATGCAGTACTTGTGTGCAATCTCATAAATGACAGAATGTTCTCTGTTCCTTTCAAAGGCAAACCACTCAATGTCACAGTAATCCAAGTCTATCTCCCAACCGGTAATGCTAAAGAAGCTGAATTTGAATGGTTCTATGAGGACTGAAAAGACCTTCTAGAACCAACACCAAAATTAGATGTTCTTTTCATCATCTGAGCTCCCCTGGTGGCTCAGATAGTTAAAGTGTCTGCCTCCAATGCAGGAGACCCAGGTTCTGTCCCTGGCTTGGGAAGATCCCCTGGAGAAGGAAATGGCAACCCACTCCAGTACTCTTGCCTGGAAAATTCCATGGATGGAGGAGCCTGGTAGGCTACAGTCCATGGGGTGGCAAAGAGTCAGACACAACTAAGCAACTTCACTTTTCATCATAGGGTACTGGAATTCAAGAGTAGGAAGTCAAGAGATACCTGGAATAACAGGCAAGTTTCAACTTAGAGTACAAGAAGGCAGGGCAAAGGCTAACAGAGTATTGCCAAGAGAATGCCCTGGTCGTGGCAAACACCCTCTTCCAACAACACAAGAGAAGACTCTACATATAGACATCACCAGTTGGTCAATACCAAAATCAGATTGACTATCTTTGCAGCCAAAGGTGGAGAAGCTCTATACAGTCAGCAAAAACAAGACCAGGAGCTGACTGTGGCTCAAATCATGAACTACTTATTATAAAATTCAGACAAATTGAGAAAGTAGGGAAAACTACTAGACTATTCAGGTATGAACTAAATCAAATCCCTTATGATTATACATTGGAAGTGACAAGTAGAGGGATTAGATCTGATAGAGTTCCTGAAGAACTACAGTGGGAGGTTCCTAACATTGTACAGGAAATGGTGATCAAAACCATCCCCAAGAGAAGAAATGCAAAAAGGCAAAATGGTTGTCTGAGGAGGCCTTACAAAGAGCTGAGAAAAGAAGAGAAGTGAAAGGCAAAGGAGAAAAGGAAAGATACATCCATCTGAATGCAGAGTTCCCAAGAATAGCAAGGAGAGATAAGAAAGCCTTCCTCAGTGCAAAGAAACAGAGGAAGACAATAGAATGATAAACACTAGAGATCTCTTCAATAAAATTAGAGATGCCAAGGGAAAAATTCATGCAAAGATGGGCACAATAAAGGAAAGACATGTTATGGACCTAACAGAAGCAGAAGATATTAAGAAGAGGTGGCAAGAATACACAGAAGAACTGTACAAAAAAGATCTTCGTGACCCAGATAACCATGATGGTGTGATCACTTACCTAGAGTCAGACATCCTGGAGTGTGAAATCAAGTAGGCCTTAGGAAGCATCACTACAAAGCTCGTGAAGGTGATGGAATTCCAGGTGAGCTATTGCAAATCCTAAAGGATGATGCGCTGAATATGCCAGCATATTTGGAAAACTCAGCAGTGACCACAGGAATGGAAAAGGTCAGTTTTCATTTCAATCCCAAATAAATGCAAAGCCAAAGAATGTTAAAACTACCACACAGTTGCACTCATCTCTCCCACTAGCAAAGTAATGCTCAAAATTCTCCAAGCTAGGCTTCAACAGTACTTGAACTGATAACTTCCAGATGTTTAAGTTGGATTTGGAAAAGGCAGAGGAATCATAGATCAAACTAACAACATCTGCTGGATCATAGAAAAAGCAAGAGAATTAAAAAAAAAATCTACTTTTGCTTCATTCACTATGCTAACACCTTAGACTATGTGGATCACAACAAGCTATGGAAAATTCTTAAAGAAATTCTTAAAGAAACCATACCACCATACCTGCTTCCTGAGAAATCTGTATGTAGGTCATGAAGCAACAATTAGAACCTGACACGGAATAACAGACTGGTTCCAAATTGGGAAAGGAGTACGTCAAGACTGTATATTGTCATGCTGTTTAGTTAACTTATATGCATAGTACATCATGTGAAATGCCAGACTGAATGAAGTACAAGCTAAAATCAAGATTGCTGGGAGAAATATCAATAAACTCAGCTATGCAGCTGATACCACCCTTCTTGGAGAAAGCCAAGCAGAACTAAAGATCTTGAGGAAGCTGAAAGAGGAGAGTGAAAAAGCTGGCTTAAAACTCAACATTCAGAAAAGAAGATCATGGCATCTGGTCCCATCATTTCCTGGAAAAATTGATGGGGAAACTATGGAAGCAGTGACACACTTCATTTTCCTGGATTCCAAAATCACTGCAAATGGTGACTGCAGGCATGAAATTAAAAGACACTTGCTCCTTGGAAGAAGAGCTATGACCAACTTAGAGAGCATATTAAAAAACAGAGACATCACTTTGCCAACAATGGTCTGTCTAGTCAAAACTGTTTTTTCCAGTAGTCATGTATGTGAAATTTGGACCACAAAGAAAGATGAACACTGAATAATTGATGCTTTTGAAGTATGGTGTTGGAAAAGACTCTTCAGAGTCCCTTGGACTGCAAGGGGATCAAACCAGTCCATCCTAAAGGAAATCAGTCCTGAATATTCATTGGAAAGGCTGATGTTGAAGCTGAAACTCCAGTATTTTGGCCACCTAATGAGAAGGGCTGGTAGTCAGAAAAGTCCTTGATGCTGGGAAAGATTGAGGGCAGGAGGAGAAGGGGATGACAGAGGATCAGATGGTTGGACAGCATCACCAACTCGATGGGCATAAGTTTCAACAAGCTCTGGGTGTTGGTGATGGTCAGGAAATCCTGGCAGGCTGCAGTCTGTGGGATTGCAAATTGTTGGACAGGACTGAGAGAGTGAACTGAACTCAAACACGTGGTACAGTGGTAAAGAACCTGCCTGCCAATGGAGGAGACACAAGAGACATGGGTTCGATCCCTGGGTCAGGAAGATAAGGACAATCCCCTGGTGGAAGAAACAGCATCCACTCCAGAATTCTTGCCTGCTAAGTTCCAAGAACAGAGGAGCCTGGCAGACCCCAGCTTAAGGGGTTGTAAAAGTTCTGAACAGGACTGAATATCCAAACCACTGACACTCAATACAGGAGACCAACTCAGAAAAAGGATCCATTCTTCAGGCACATCTGTTGTAGCTTTTTTTCTTTTATGGGTGCTAATGTAAACTTGCTGGATCAGACTTTGTGTTAGACATAACTGTGATGTGATGGAGTTGACTTTAATTTAGGAGAAATTGTTAGCACATTCATTTGAAAGAGTTTCTAAAGCTATTCCATTCAATTAAATTTATTACTATTATGAATTACACTTCATCAAAATTTGCCTATTCTCATACTTCTTTATTGAGTTTAAACTAGAAAAGAATTAAGTAAGGGTACATATTGACTCCTGGATACTTCAACAAATGTTATTCTTGTTTTATTAATGGATAAACAAACTGTCTAAAATCACCTCTACTATATTCCAAAAGGACTGGACGTAAGCCTATGTCTTCTGCTCCTGGTTGATTTTCAGAATGATGAAAAGTGTGTAGAGCAATAAAACCACATAAATTATTCAAATAAAGATGAATTTCATGTGCAAATTTTTCATTCAGAAAAAAGTCAGATTTACAAGTATCATCAAAAATCCAAAAGTAGTTTTAATGTGTGTAACATTGAACTCTCATTATAAAGTATTTTTATTGAACTGACAAATAGATTACAAATAGCCATAAGGTTTCTAACTTTCAAACAGGACCTCAAAATTACAGTGATTTTAAAGAGAATTAAGTCATAGGGACAACTATATTTCACAGAGTGGTCACAAGGAATATGAAACAGCTTCTGGTCTTTCCTTGTGATTTGACTGTTACTATGTTTGTGACCTAATTAAGCATATTGTGCTGTGTTTGCTTTGTTTTTGAAATTAATCAAATGAGTAAAGTGAATGCTCCTGAAAATATACACCAGTTTATTAATTTGTAATATATTGATAGCTCAAGGGTAAAGAATCCACCTGCAATGTGGGAGACTTGAAGGAGATGTTGGTTCAATACATGGGTCGGGAAGATCTCCTGGAGTAAGAAATGGCAACCCACTCCAGTATTCTGGGAAATCCCATGAACAGTGGAGTCTGGCAGGCTACAGTCCATGGGATCACAGAGTAGGACATGACCGAGTGACTCAACAAAAACAACTATAAAAGTTAGTCACCATCTTTTGAGAACATTTGGAAGGCACAAAGGGAAAAACACACCTATAATCTTCACTGCCTTAAGGTCACCCATTATAATATAATATATTGTGTTAGTATAATTTCTTTGTATTGCCTTCCAATAATTAACATAAGGTATTCAGTAACATATTACACACAACGGTATGTAAAAGACAGTGTATTTATAGTCTATATCTGTTTTAGTGGAATATTTTACAATAACCATTTTTGCTTATTATTAAATATTACTCAAAACTTAAAAACCTGTATTATATTACTTTCTGTGGCTGACTGAATAATAATCTCCCAAATATATGTCCCATGAATGTGACATTAATTTGGGGAAAAAGTCTTTACAGATTTAATTTAGTTAAGAATCTTGAAATGAGATCATCATCAGTTAACTGGATGAACCTCAAATTTAAAGACACATATCCTAGGAGAAAGAAGAAAAGACCCAGAGACACACAGGAGAGGAAGCATTGTGAAGATCAAGGCTGAGATTGGAACCACGCATCTATAAACCAAGAATTGCAGCTGCCCCAGAGGCTAGGAGAGGCAGGGAACACTGAACCCCTGCAAGGAAGCATTTCTGCCAATGCCATGGTTTCCAGGGTTCCAGACATGTGAGAGAATAAATTTCTGTTGTTTTAAGCTACACAGTTTGAGGTGATTTGTAATAGCAAACTCAGAAAATTAACATATATCCTATGGATTGAGTAATATTTGTTGTAACAATTATTTTCAAGAGGTTAGGCATTAACCATACAAAATTATCTACAGAAAACTTGACGAGCATTCCTGATGATGGCTATAAATTAGATACCTAAACACTGAATTTGAATATTTTAAAAAATTGAGATTTTATATTGTCCTTCAAAATAATTTTACACTCCCACTAGTAGTTAATTATGGGCCTTCAAAAAGACCAAGCAGTTTATCTTTAAATAGTTTGTACAGATTAGAAATAAGAAAGAATTGCTTTTGGAAATGAAAAGTTCACATTATGCAATTTAATATTCATAATCCAATTAATGTCATGCTTTTTAAAAAAATTTTCTTATTCCTATGATTTATAATATCAGCTGAAAACTGATTATTAATGAAAGAACTTCAGCAAGAGCTTACCCTTCAGAAGATATGATTCCCATTAATGTTTCTCTTCATTAGCATAGATGATCAGAAATTACCAGTAAAATGTATGTATCTTTGATTAATCTCATAAGTATGTAGAGATAATGGAAATAATAGAGAATTTAAGTGTGTTTTTCATAACTTTTCTCTAAAATTAACCTATGAGATTCCTGTAGGAAAAATTTATATGACTAGATACACAGTAATTATATAATCAAATCCATTTGAATAACTTTAAACAAGATTATCAGGATAAAATTTTAAAATTCAGATATTTATTTCACATATTAATCAGTAATAGTAGTAAAAAGAAATTTATAAAAATTTTATTTCTAAATATATACTATCTTTGTTGAATACTTTGTATTAATTTTTACAGGCAAAATAAAAGAATAAAGGCAGCTAAAAAGAAAATTTTGTTAATTTTCTGTTTTAAGATATTATTAATATGGTCACAAAAGGAATAACATATAAATGTTTCGGTTAGTTTTTGCTTTTTTATTTATTATTCATAGCAACTCGTGAGTTCATGTTAAAAATCCTGTCTCTTAAACACTTTTAAGAGTAGAAGGTATATCTAGGAATTTGCTTCTTAGGGGAAAAAGTTGTTAAGGACAATTGCTATGCTTGTAAATTCAGAAGAGATTGAAATTTTGTATATGGTGACAAGATACAATTCAATAACCATCTCAAAATCTTCTTAGTTTTGTCACTTCCATAGAAAGAAAAGGGAAAGCTTATCATAGGCAAATACAGAATTATGTCATTTAAGATGGACTATCATTTATGAAGTCCAAATTATTTATTTTTAAGCATATTTTAAGATATGTCAAATATAAAGGCAAATTCATTAAACATATGCAAATTAATGTATTATTACTATAGTTTGTAGCACTCTAAGAAGCTTGATCTCTATTGAAATAGTTTTCTTTTTGTAGGAAAATATTTTAGCCATAATGGAATGGAGTCACTCAAAACCAAAGTGACATGAAACCACAGAAGCATGACTGGAGGATGTATAATACCAGATACCCTGGTTGTTTAGATTTACATTTGTTACAATAGGTTGATGGGTTTTAACACCAGAACAGACATTATTTTAGAAAAGATAATATACTTTATTTGGTAAATGTTATATATATTCATCACTTCTATAGTTCAATGAGATTTTAAATTTTGTGTGTTTTAGTTATGTATAACTCATAATTCTGCTTTTTTTTTGTTTTTTGTTTTTGTTTTTTTATAATTCTGCTTTTAAAAATACCAGAAATGCCCTCATTTAAAAATGAAAATTGATTAATATATGTGATCAATTAATTCATCTAACAAAAGTTAGAATTGATAAAGGTATTTATATTCATCAAATAAATGTAACATGTTTAAATATTACAACTTAAAAAAAATGTTTTTATAGCAGACAGTATTCATATACAATTGCTAACAGCTTGCCTGCAGTTCAAGTGTTCTTACCATGTGTCAGGCACTATTTGAAGTAATGTTTTTGTGTTACGTTATTTAATTATTGTTCAAAAGCAATCAGGTTAATAGGACTTTTATTATCCTCATTTGAAAAATGAGGAACATGATAGAGTGAATTGAAAGTTATTCATTTGCTTTAGGTAATAAAACCAGAAAAATTTAGAAATAGGATTTGAACTCAAGAAGTATAACTAAAGAGCTTACATTCTTATTATTACATTATCCTGGTACATACTTCTAGAAAGAATTACTAACTTGAGCAGATATTTATAAAGTACTATAAGTCATTGTGAAAACATATTTAATGCAGTAGCTGTCCAGTTTCTGAGGAAAGATAAGATTTATATCCTTCTTTAGTAAGATATTGTATATATTAATTGACAATCTTTATTTAAAATTGTATATTTAGATATATTTATATATACTTCTTCTCTCTTCTAGATTGAAGCTTTTAGGAATTCGCCCATTCAAGCATAAACAGCTGGAAACTCTGTTTAAAATATACAAAATATTTCTCTTAACTCATCAAGGAGCTTCCAAGATATTTGTCTCATAGATGTTAGGTAGCATCAAAAGAAAGAAAGTGGAAAATAAGTTCAATCTCTGTTTCCCCTGGAGGACTTCACTGATCTACAAAATACCCTGAAAGACTGAGAAGACTAATAGGGCTTTCAGAGGCATATGAAATCTAAAGTTAAATTTCAAGATTCTCTAAGACTAACATGCCTGTATGTTGCTTTGTTGTTTAATAGTTAAGTCATGTTCGACTCTTTGAGAAATCATGGATTGCAGCACACCAGACTTCCCTGTCCTTCACTATCTCCTGCAGTTTGCTCAAATTCATGTTCACTGAGTCCGTGATGCCATCCAACCATCTCATCCTCAGTCATCCCCTGCTCCTGCCTTCAATCTTTCCCAGCATCAGGGTCTTTTCCAAAAAGTCAGCTCTTCCCATCAGGTTGCCGAAATATTGTGGCTTCAGCTTTGGCATCAGTCCTTCCAATAAATATTCAGAATTGATTTATTGACTGGTTTGATCTGCAGTCGAAGGGACTCTCAAGAGTCTTCCATGGCACCACAGTTCAAAAGTATCAATTTTTAGTCACTTAGCCTTCTTAGGGCTTCCCTGGTGGCTCAGAGGTTAAAGCGTCTGCCTGCGTCTGCCCTCAACGCGGGAGACCTGGGTTCGATCCTTGGGTCGGGAAAGATCCCCTGGAGAAGGAAACGGCAAACCACTCCAGTACTCTTGCCTGGAGAATCCCAAGGATGGAGGAGCCTGGTAGGCTACGCCCCACGGGGTCGCAAAGAGTCAGACACGACTGAGCGACTTCACTTTCCTTTAGCCTTCTTTATGGTCCAACTCTCACATCTGTACACGACTACTGGAAAAACCATAGCTTTGACTATACGGACCTTTGCTGGCAAGGTGACGTTAATTTTATGACTGCCTTCACTGTCCGCAGTGACTTTGGAGCTCAAGAAAATAAAATGTGTCACTGGTTCCAGTTTCTCCTCTTCCACTTGCCATAAAGTGATGGGGCCAGATGCCATGATCTTAGTTTTATGAATGTTGAGTTTTAAGCCAGCTTTTTCACTCTCTATTTTATTCTCATCACCGAGGCTCTTTAGTTCCTCTTTGCTTTCTGCCTTTAGTGATATCATCTGCATATCTGAGATTATTGATATTTCTCCTGGCAATCTAGATTCCATCTTGTGATTCATTAAGCATTTCACAGGATGTACTCTGCATAGAGGTTAAATAAACAGGGTGACAATATAAAGCCTTGACATACACCTTTCCCAATTTTGAACCAGTCCATTTTTCCATGCCTGGTTCTAAATGTTGCTTCTTGACTTGCAAACAGGTTTCTCAGGAGACAAGTAAGGTGGTCTTTATTTGGCATTGTCAATGAAGCAGAAATAGATGTTTTTCTGGAATCCCTTTGCTTTCTCTATGATCCTAAAAATCTTGGCAATTTGATCTCTGTTTCCCCTGCCTTTTCTAAATCCAGCTTGTATATCTGAAAGTTCTTGGTTCACGTACTGTTGAAGGCTAACTCAAAGGATTTTGAGCACTACCTTGCTAGCATGTGAAATGAGTGCAATTGTATGGTAATTTGAACACTCTTTGGCATTGTCCTTCTTTGAGATTTTAATGAAAATGACCTTTTGCAGTGCTGTGGCCACTGTTGAATCTCGCAAATTTGCTGACATATTGAGTGCACACTTTGACAGCATCATCTCTTAGGGCTTTAAGTAGCTCAGCTAGAATTCCATCACAATGTTCCTGGTACACAACAGCAAATGAAAGTAAAGCAAGCTAAGCAAATTAGAACTAGACAAGCTCACATGAAGACTGAAACCCAAATCTGAATAAATGCCAATTGCTGATTAGATGGATTTGGTCTACTTTTAGCCTAACTTCCTGACTTAAACTTCCTGGCAGAAGCAAAGAGAGATTCAAAAATTTTGTGGAGGAAGATACCATTCCCAGAGTCTCATTATTGATTTTCCTCCACACTTAATTACAGATTTTGATTTAAAAAAATCAGTAAGTTCATACTGTTAACACTGCTTGCATTTTCTCAAATGCTGCATATGAGTCAAAGCATTCCTATCTGAGTATATCACAACCCAGTTTGCTTCATGTTACTTTCAGATTCACTACACCTAGCATTCAATCTAGCAGCTATACGGTCCTTGCTCCTATCTGACCAACAAGATGTGTGCAATTCCAAAATTCCATCCTGACATGCTTTTTCTCTAGGACCACTTCCTTTACTGATTGTCAAGGTATAGATTTTCCCAGAATCAGTCCTTGACAAAAGGATTGAAATTTTTTCATTAGAGAACTGTTTTCAGAAAACACCAACAGGGAATGAGAAATGAGATATGTAAATCCAGGAGCAAGTGCAACTTTATCTAGTGGAAAAAGTTAAACTGGAGCTTAATCCCATTGAAGAAATCTGTCAAATGGTCTAGAACATGCTTCTCAGAGTTACTGCCCTGAGAAGCAATAAAGATGGAATATCTATACATGAGCCATTATATATTGTTGCCTGTAGGCTGCTCCCAGAGAATGTTAATTCCCCCATGTCTGGCTTGCCTCAGATGGAGACTGTGTGGCCTTCCACAGCTGGTGAAGACTTCAAAGGAGGTGCTGGTCATTGAAAGATGGACACTTTGTATTACAACAGCAATGGGGAGTATTTGTGATAGGATGGTAGAATCTGCTCCATAGTCCCAAATCTCCTTTGTTCCAGATTCTTCCACGTTACATCTGACTCAAGGACTTAACTATTTTCAGTCATCTCTATTGAAAAGAGAGACAATGAGTATACGTGTGATTATCCTCTCTCTAATATTTTTCCCCAGAATTTGTTGTGTTTATTTGGGAGAACAACAACATTAGCTTCTTTTCCATAAGCATTGTACTTAATTGATATAACTTATTGGAAAGAAACAAACCATTCATTAATGTTATCAATGGGTCTGATGGCCATGAGGCTTTTCAGGTGGTGCTAGTGGCGAAGAACATGCCTGCCAATGCAGGAGACATAAAAGACAGGAGTTCGATCCCTGGGTTGGGAAGATTCCTTGGAGGAGGGCATGGCAACCCACTCCAGTGTTCTTGCCTGGAGAATCCCATGGACAGAAGGGCCTGGTGGTCTGCAGTCCATAGGGTTGCAAAGAGTAGGACACAACCAAAGTGACTTAGCAAGCACAGACATGATGGTCACATGATGTTTGGATTCATCACAAGGCTTCATCACAGAGCTCAAAGACATTCTCAGCTTCAGCTTTTACTGAGTGGGGTAAGAATTGTTCTCCCTTTTCAATCCTGCATGTTTAGATTTCTCTACTTCCTTCCTAACATGTCTGATTCCAAACTGTGTTCTTTTATTCTGAGAGTTCCATTTTTTATTGCACCATATTGTATAAACTGACAGAAGTTTCAAATGATGCTAAAATTCTGATTTTCTACCCTTTACCCCCAAAGTTACAATTTCTTCTCAGTTTAGGATTCAGTATTTGCCTTCCAATTTAAATCAGGCAAAAATATAATCAAGTATTTCACCATGGCAGGCTTACCATTTTTTTTTTTTTTTTAATTTTTAGGATAACCATTTTTCTAAACTCAACTCTTATTATCCTTGCCATGAAACATTCATCTGTGCAGTGAATTAAACACTTTCTTCTGATGTCATGCCACTGCACACAAAAAGGTGAATCAGACATAATAAGATAATAAGATATGGTAATAAGGTAATAAGATATAGGGATAGTATAAACTGGATACAAGGGAAGTTTGGGTTAAACAAAGAACAGAGGAGGTGATAAGACACTCCCATGTGAAAAGGTTCCAACAGGATTTGTTAATTAATTAGATTGTAGGAAAAGGAAAGCAAGATGTTAAGAGACTTTTGGGTTTTTCTTTGGCACCTCAAAAGACTGTCAATTACAATAATGGGGAAGATTGGAAGAACAGTGAGAGCTAAAGGTGTGGAAAAATACAGAGCTTTCTGGAGTTCTCAATTTTGGCATCTGAATGGATATTTCAATTAAGTAAAGATACAAGTTGAGAGCTCAAGAGAGAATTGAAGTGTAGGCACATAAATTTGAAAGTTATGACTAATAGAGATCTCCTTAAGGCCATGTGCCTTTATGAGACCTTGAAGGAAAATAAGTATCGGTGGAGAAGGGTAGTAAACCAAGTCTCAAACCTAGTCCTTCAAAATTATTAGTTCTATCAGAGAAAAATGATATATGAAAAAAGAAGTTATAATAAATTGTCATTGGAATAGTAGGAAAATAGAGTGTTGAGAAATATTACCTTTGTTTTATTTTCTCAGCATAGCTGTATCAGAATGCACAATGAAGACAAAAATCCCTTTCCTATTCAGCACAATAAGATATTTTCCAGTAGTGAAATTTTAAATTTGCTATAATTCTCCAGTAACAAAAATTTTGCTGTTCCTGTAAAAGACTAATTGCTATCCATTTTCACTAAACAGAAAATCATTTGAAAATGAATTGTGGGACTTCCCTGGTGGTCCAGTGGTTTGAAATACACCTTTCAGGGAACATGGGCTCCATCCGTGGTCCCCCCTCCAGGGTCCGGGAAGACCGCACATGCCACCGCACAGCTGGCTCATGTACCCCAACTACTGAGCCCATGCTCTAGAGCCTGCAAGCCACAACTACTGAAGCCCATGTGCGCAAGAACCTGTGCTCCGCAACTAGAGAGTAGCCCTAGCTTCTCTCAACTAGAGAAAGACTGTGGACAGCAACAGACTGAGCGCATCTAATAAATAAATAAATCAATATTTTAAAAAATGAATGGCAGAATATGTCGGAGTACATTTAACAGAAAATCTTCACTAAATTTAAGTTTATGAAAGATAACAAAACAATAGAGGCAATTAAGAGAAATTCTATAAGGTAAAATTTGTTTTTATAGTTATGTACAATTCCATGATTAGCTTTTCAATTATGATATAGTGTGACATCTGAAGTGAAGTGTCAGCCGCTCAGTTGTGTCCAACTCTGCGATCCCATGGCTCCTCTGTCCATGAAATTCTCCAGGCTAGAATACTGGAGTGGGTTGTCATTCTCTTATCCAGAGGATATTCCCAACCTAGGGATCGAGCCTGGATCTCTTGGATTGCAGGCGACCTCTTTACTGATTGAGCCATGATGATGTAGCATAGAGCTTCTAAATACTCAAAAA